>NW_026781644.1:0-150000 GCF_030144855.1 Hypanus sabinus
CTCCGCTCTCTTGTCCTCACTCAGCCCCTTTGTCCCTCTCTTTTCCCTCTCCTTCCCATGCTGTTCCCTTTCTCTCCCTTCCCTCTAACGGTCGCTCCCACTCTCTCCTTCCTTCAACCACTGTCTCTCCCTTCCTTCCCTCTTTCCCTCCATTTTTGCATCCCTCGCGCCAATAGGCCATGCGTTTTCTTAAACACAGAGTCAACCTGCGCAACTGTTTTGAGTTCGGACACCAAGATCCCTCTGATTCTCCACATTGCCAAGTGTCTTACCATTAATTCTATATTCTGTCATCGTATTTGAACTATCAAAATGAACCACCCACACTTAACTGATTTGAACTTCATCTGCCACTTCTCAGCCCGGTTTTGCATTCTATGAATTCCCCGCTGTTATGTCTGACAGCCCTCCAACTACCCACAACGCCCAAACATTGTGTCAACAGCAAACCTGCTCACCCATCCTCCACATCTTCATCCCAGTTCATTTATAAAAGGTAACGAAGAATACGGGTCCCAGAACAGATCGCTGATGGACTCCATTGCTGACTGACTCCTATGCAGAATATGACCCGTCTACAATCACCCTTTGCTTTCTGTGGGCAAGCCAGTTGTGGATTCACAACGCAATATCCCCTTGGATCCAATTCCTCCTTACTTTCGCAGTAAGCCTTGTATGGGGTAAATTATAAAATGTTATGCTGAAATCCATATACACCATATTAACTGTTCTTCCCTCATCAGTGTATTTAGTCACATCCCCACAAAAATTCATTCCGTCTCGTGAGGCGCGAACTGCCCTTTACAACGCCAAGCTGACAACCATTATACCATATTATACCTCTCCAAATGTTCATAATCCTTCCTCTCAGGATTCCTCTCCATCAACTTACCAACCGCTGAGTTAAGACTCACTGGTCTATAATTTCCTGGGCTATATCTTCTCCACTTCTTGAATAAAGGAACAACATCCACAACCATCAATCCTCCGGACCTCTCACATCTTCATTGAGGATGCAAAGATCATCACCAGAGCCACTGCAATCTCTTCCTTCGCCTCCCACACTAGCCTGGGGTATATTTCGGCCGGTACCGGCGACTTAACAATTTAATGCTTTCCAAAAGCTCCATTACATCCATTTTCTTAACATCTACATGCTCAGGCTTTTCAGTCTGCTGGAAGTCATCACTACAATCACTAAGATACCGAAGTAAAATATCATTAAGTAACTCCTTTTGTCTTATTTAATATTTATTATGATCTTATGGTCGTATGGTATCTCCACAGCTGCGCCAGAACGGGAGTCGAAAGTGAAGATCGCAAATAGACCATATCGTCAGATCTGCCTACTCCGGCTAGTTACATCCGCCCTCATCGTGATAGTGGCCGGTCTCTCGATCCATGGTGAGTGGAACGGTCTCCGGGTGGAGTCAGACCGGCAATAAAGAGAGTGGAATAAATTGAGATTGTAAAACACAACAGTGAAACCAACACCCCCCTTACCGTTACACCGATGGAAGAAGGCAGCATGCATGAGGTATAGGAAGCTAGGATCAGATGGGTCTATTGAAGGACATAGAGCAGCTAGAAAAGAGATGAAGAAGAGGCTGTGGAGAGAAAGAATGAAGCAAGAGAAGGCTTTGGTGAGTAGGCTAAATGAAAACCCCAAGAAATTCTTCAATTAGTGAAGAACAAAAGGATGACAGGACTGATTAGAGATAATGGTGGGAAGATGTGCCTGGAGACTGTGGAAGTTAGCGAGGTCCTCAATGAGTACTTCGCTTCGGAATACTCCACTGAGAGGGAACGTGATGTCGGTGAGGACAATATGATAGAATTTAATCTTCTGGAGCATGTTGATATTAGGGGAGAGGAGCTGTTGTAGTTGTTAAATGCATAAGACGGATTTGTCACTGGGCCTGACAGAATATTCCCCAGGCTGCCTCACAAGGAGAGAGAAGAAATTGCTTGAGCCTCTGGCTAGGATGTTTATGTCCTCGTTGTCCAGGGGAATGGCACGGGAGGATTGGAGGGAGGCGAATGTTGAACCTTGGTCAAAAGAGTTAGAGGGATACTCCAGGTAATTATAGACCAGTGAGACTTACGTCTGTTTTTGTGAAAAACTGTTGGAAAAGATTATTAGAGATAGAATCTATGGTCATTTAGAGAATCGTGGTCTGAGCAGGGACAGTCAGCATGACATTCTGAATGGCAGATCGTGTCTAAAAAAGCCCGATACAATTTTTGAGGAGGTGACCAGGAATATAGATGAGGATAGTGCAGTGGGTGTGATATACATGGAATTTAGTACGGCATTTGACAAGGTTCTACGCAGTCGAGCTTACTTAGAAAGTCAGAAGGCATGGGATCCAGAAAGGTTTTGGCCGGGTGGATTCAGATTCGGCTTGTCTGGAGGAAAGCAGAGTGACTTGGCGGAGGGAGTACATTCGGATGGGAGGGCCGTGACTAGTGTTGTTCCACAAGGATCGGTTCTAGTATTTCGTGATTTTATTAACGAAAATCGATGTGGGGGTAGAATGGTGGGTTGGCAAGCTTGGAGACGACACAACGATTGTGGTGTTCTGGATAGTGTAGAGGATTATCGAAGATTGCAGAGGGACGTAGCAGATGGAGTTTAACCCGGAGAAGTATGAGGTAGTACACTGTGGAAGGACAAACTCCAAGGCAGAATACAAAGTAAATGCCAGGGCACTTGGTAGTGTGGAGGAGCCGAGGGAACTGGGCACACATGTCCACAGATCCCTGAACGTTGTCTCACAGGTAGATAGGGTAGTTAAGAAGGCTTATGGTTGTTATGTTTCATAAGTCGAGGGACATAATTTAAGAGTCGCGAGGTAATGCTGCAGCTCCATAAAACTATGGTTCGGCCACACGTGGAGTATTGTGTCCAGTTCTGGTCGCCTCACTATAGGAAGGATGTGGAAGCATTGGAAAGGGTACAGAGGAGATTTACCAGTATGCTGACTGGTTTAGAGAGTATGCATTATGATCAGAGATAAAGGGAGAGAGGGCATTACTCTTTGGAGAGAAGTCGGATGAGAGTAGGTATGATAGAGGTATGCCAGACATGAAGAGAATAGCTAAATTGGAGACCCAGCGCCTCTTCCACAGGACACCGCTGCTCAATACAAGAGGCTTTAAGGTGAGGGGAGCAAAGTTCAAGGGGTATAATAGAGGAAAGTCTTATACTCAGAGAGGGGTCGGTGTGTGGAATGCACTGCCTGAGTCAGTGGTGGAGACAGATACACAAGTGAAATTTAAGAGACTACTAGACAGGTATATGGATGAGTTTGAGGTGATGGGGTATTTGGGAGGCAGCGTTTAAGGGGTAGACGCAACATTGTGATACGAAGTGCTTGAGCTGTGCTGTATTATTCTATGTTCATTAATACGGACACACCACAAACCGTGATAAAACACGGCCTATACTGTAATAGAATCAAGACTCATGCTGACACAGACACGCCATTGACCATCACATCAACAATGCCGTTACGTAGCACGGCCACGACGTTCTACAAGACGCAGATGCACTCCTAACCGCGACACTTGACACGACCATCGCCGTGACACACACGTGTCTGTAACATCGACAGGCCCCTGACCGTGTTACCGATAATCTGCTCAAGCGGACACAGACACACACCTCACAGTGACACCAACACGATCTTCATCGTGACACTGAGGTACCGTACACCGTGGCACCTTCACGCTCCTCCGAGTGATCCACTCTACACCGCATCGTGACAAAGACTCACACGTCACTGCAACACCCCTTACCGCGACAGTATCACTCCTCAACATAACACCGATGTACCGCTCACTGAGGCAATTACCCTCAACTCACCCTGACATAGTTAAAACTCTTAACAGATACCGACACTTGAATTCACAATGACACAATGTCATCGACATAGAACTCTCCGTTCGCACCGACACACACCTCAGCGTGTCACTCTCACACACACCGTGGCCATGAAATGTCTTTCACCTTGGCATTGACATACCATTCTCTTTGCGACCAGCACACCCCACACCATGACACCGTGACACGTCATTGTCACCTCCCGCCGGGACACCGACACGTTCCTCACAACAACCCGGACATGCCCCGCACGATACTGACGCAAACCCACATAGTAATAACAAAATCTTCACTGGAACATTGATTTCCCCCAAGGGGGCGCCGACGCCTCTCACTGTGCCCAAAGGACATGCTTCACTGCGACACTCTGAACGGTTCAGTAGCGTGACGTTGACTCACGTAAAGGCTAAACATCCTTCACCATCTCTCTCAGTGTCACAGATTAATCACAAGTTCACTGAGATGGAAACGAAGTACAGATCTGTCGACGAAACCAAAGCTCAACTCTGTGAATTGTTGACCAGCAGAAGAGGTGAGGCATCATCCCCCTCTTTAACCCGTTGCTCACCACAGGTCAGGCATGGAGAGAGAAAGCGTCACTTTGTGCTAGACATCAGGAGTGTGTGCAGAGATGGTATGGAAGGTGATTCACTCTGTGTTTGACCCGGTGATTGTATGATGGCGCTGCGTGGAGGAAGTTTCCCTCTATCGCTGAATCCAGTAGAGTGTGCTGGGACAGTGTGGAAGGAGCTTCACTCTGTGTCTGACCCCGGGAGTGTGTGATAGGAAGGTGTGGAGGGAGCCTCACTCTATGACTGACCCCGGGAGTGTGTGATGGGACCGTTCTGAGAGAGCTTCACTCTGTGTCTGCCCCACGGAGTGTGTGATGGGACCGTTCTGAGAGAGCTTCACTCTCTGTCTGACCCCGGGAGTGTGTGATGGGACGGTTCTGAGGGAGATTCACTCTGTGACTCGCCAGGAAGTGTGTCATGGGACGTAAGCAGAGAGGTTCACATTGTATTGAACTCGTGAATGTGTGATGGGACCATGAGGAGGCAGCTTCTCTCTGTGTCTGACATTTTGCTCTGTAGTGTGCTGTGAAGCTGTAGAGGGAGAATCTGAGAAAACTGGTGAGTTTAAAAAGCGAGCAGATTGAGAGTGGGGATGCCATTTCTTCGGCAGTTTGGACGGGGTCCGACTACGCAAGCACGTGAAAGTCGGCCTCTGAAGCAGCGAGAGAGTTTGAAAAAAAGAAAAGGTTAACGGAGCGGGCAATGGAGTGGTGGGAGACAGAGTAGGAAGGGTTTGGCTCGAAAGACTTCGGCGAGCAGAGACTGAGGACGAGCTTGCTCCAAATGAGGTAAGGCCTGGTAAGCTACTTTAATTAATCTAATTCGCTTCGAATTAGGTAATGGAGGCAGCAGTTAGGGCAGTCGAGTGCTCCGTTTGAAGGACGTGGGAAGTCAGCCAAATTGTCCCTGACGACTACACCTGTAAAAGTTGCATCCAACTGCAGCTGTTGACAAACCGAGTTAGGGATCTATGTCTGGAGCTGGATCAACTGCGGATTATTCCTGAAGCAGGGGCAGAAATAGACAGGGGTTTCTGGGAGATAGTCACCCCTAAGAGTTAGAATACAGGTTGCTGGGCGACAGCAGAACATCCATGTGGCTGTTCCCATCAACAATAATTACACCGTTTTGGATACAGTTGGTGGGGACAACCTACCAGGGACAAGTTGCATTGGTCATGTCTCTGGCACGAGACAAGGCCCTGAGCTCAGAAAGGAAGGAGGGGAAAGAGGAGAGCAGTAGAGATAGGGGATTCAATAGTTAGGGGGCTGATAAGAGGTTCTGTGTGAGAGATTGAGAATCTCGAATGGTCTGTTGCCTCCCTGATGCCAGGGACCGTGATGTCTCGGAACGAGTTCTCAACATTCTGAAGATGGACGGTGAGCACTCAGGATCAATGACGTGGATAGGGTGAAGGAGGAGGCTCTGCACAGAGAGTTTTGGAGGTTTGGTACAACATTGAAGGACGGGACCCCAGGGTTGCAATGTCAAGATTGCTACCAGTGCCACGTGCTAGTGAGGCTGGAAATAGGTGATTATGCGGCTAAATACGTGGCTAAGGAGTTGGTGCAGGAGGGAGGGCTTCATGTTTCTGGACAACTGGGTGTTGTTCCAGGGAAAGTGGGACGGAATACACCTGAACTATAGAGGGACTAAAATCCTTTCGGGAAGGTTTGCTGGTGCTACTGCGGTGGATTTAAACTAGATTTCCAGGCGGAGGGGAACCAGAATGTAAGAGCAGATGGTGAGGTGGAGGAGGATAAAGGTCAATCGAGAACTGCAAGTTTAGTGCATGGAGCACAGCCCGATCTGACATATAAAGAGGCTTTGAGGAAAGAGAAGCAGAATAAAGGGTGTAAATGTAGTATGGTAGAAGGGCTAAAGTGCGTCTTCTTCAGTGCAAGAAGCGACCGGAACAAAGGAGATGAACTGAGCTTGGATCCGTACATGGAATTACGATGTGGTGGCGATTACAGAGACGACTGGCACCAGGGCAGGATTGGATTCCAAATATTCCTGGATTTCATTGGTTTACAATGGATAGAGAGGGTGAAAGGTGGAGAAGGGGTGGTGTTACTGGTCTGGATTAACACTACGGCGCCAGAATGGGTGGCTAATGCAACAGGATCCTCCTTTGAGTCAGTATGGGTGTATGTCAGGAACAGGAAGGGAGCAGTTACTCCATTGAGAATATTCTGTAGTCCCCCCCTGGTATCAGCAGAGACATCGAGGAACAGACTGGGTGGCATATTTTGGAAAGGTGCAAAAATAACCGGGTTGTTATCATGGTTAACTTTAACTTCCCTAATATTGATTGGCACCTGATTAGTTCTAATGGTTTAGACGGGGCCGAGTTTGTTAAGTGTGTCCAGGACGGATTTCTGTCACAGTATGTTGATAGGCCGACTAGGGTGAATGCCATATTGGATCTAGTATTAGGTAACCAACCGGTTCAGGCCACAGATCTCTTAGTGGGTGAGCATCTGGGGGACAGTGACCAACACTCCCTGGGCCAATAGCAGTATCATGGGAAATAATAGAATCGGATAGTACAGGAAATTTTTAATTGGGTAAAGTCAAAAGTATAAAGTTTTAAAGCTTGAACTTACGGGTGGAACATCTAGTCAGGTGGAAGAGGGCAGCATACTTGGGGTTTAAGAAGCAAGGATCAAATGGGGCTATTGAGGAATATAGGGTAGCAAGAAATTAGCTTAAGAGGGGCTGAGAAAGGGAAAGCTTTGGCGAGTAGGGTAAGGGAAAGCACGAAGGCATTCTTCAATTATGTGAGCGACAAAAGGATGACAGGTGTGAAGGGAGCACCGAATAGAGATAAAGGTGGGATATTGTGCCTCTTGGTTTTTCAAGTGAGCAAGTTCCTCACTGAATACTTCTCTTCGGTATTCACAAATGAGTGGGAACCCAATGACAGTGTGGACAGTATGAGCGAGGTTGAAGCACAGGAACATTGCTGATATTAAGGGAGACGAGGTGCTGGATTTGTTGTAGTACCATAGGATGGATTAGTCCCCGGGGACTGACAGAATAGTCCACAGGCTGCTCCACGAGGCAAGGGAAGAGATTGCTGAGACTGGCTAGAATCGTTCTGTACTCGTTGTCCACTGGAATGGCACCGGCGAATTGGAGGGAGGCGAATGTTGCTCTCTTGTTCAGAAAAGGTGGTAGGGATTGTTCAGGTAATTATAGATCTTATGTCTGCGATGGGAAAGATGTTGGAAAATATTCCTAGAGATAGGATCTTCCTGCATTTGGAGAATTATGTTCTGATCAGGGACAGTCAGCATGGTTTTGTGAAGGGTAGACCGTGTCTAGGAAACCTGTAGAGTTTTTGCAGAGGTGACCAGGCATATTTATGAGGGTAGTACAGTGGATGCGATCTATATGGATTTTAAAAATGCATTTAATATGTTTGCACACGATAGACGTATTCAGGAAGTCAGAAGGCATATGATCCCACGAGGTTTGGCTTGCCTGCAGAAAGCAGTGTGCCGTGACGGACGGAGTATATTCCGAATGGAGGTTGTGAATAGTGGTGTTCCAAGAGGATCGGTTCTGGGACACGTACTGTTCGTGGTTTTTTTATTAACGACCTGGATGTGGGGGTAGAAGGGTGGGTTGGCAAGTTTGCAGACGACGCAATGGTTGATAGTGCTGTAAGTAGTGTCGAGGATTTTTGAAGATTGCAGAGAGAAATTGATAGGATGCAGGAATGTGCAGAGAAGCGGCAGATGGAGTTCAGCTAGCAGCAGTGCACGGTGGTACACTTTGGAAGGCCAAACACCATGACAGAGTACAAAGTAAATGGCAGGATACTTGGTAGTGAGGAGGAACAGAGAGACCTGGGTGTACATGTCCACATATCGCTGAAAGTTGCCTCACAGGTAGATAGAGTATTTAAGAAAGCTTATGGGGTGTTGGCTTTCATAATTCAAGGGATAGTGTTTTTAGAGTCGCGAGGGAATGAAACAACTCTATAAAACCCTGGTTAGGCCGCACTTTGAATACTGTGTCCTGTCTGGTCGCCTCTCTGTAGGAATGATGTGAAAGCATTGGAAAGGCTACCGAGCAGATTTACCAGGAAGCTGTCTGGTTTAGAGAGTATGAGTTATGAACAGAGATTCCAGCAGCTAGGGATTTACTTTTTGCAGAAGGAAGGAGGATGAGAGGAGACATGATAGAGGTATACAAGATATTAAGAGGAATAGATAGAGTGGTCAACCAGCGCCTCTTACCCAGGGCACTACTGCTCAATACAAGAGGACATGGTTTGCAATTAAGGGGAGGGAAGTTCAAGGGGGATATTAGAGGAAGGTTTTTACTCAGAGAGTGGTTGGTGGGTGGAATGCCCGAGTCAGTGGTGGAGGCAGAAACACTCGTGAAACTTAAGACACGACTAGATAGGTATATGAAGGAACGTAAGTTGGGGGATATTTGGGAGGCAGGGTTTAAGAGTCGGTACAACATGGTGGGCCGAAGTGCCTGTTCTGTGCAGTACTAATCTATGTTTTATATCTGTGTCTATTTGACGTGTGTGCTGAGGTATTTTCCTCCGGGAGTGTATGATGGATGGTGTGGAGGGATATGCACTGTGCTATGGGACGATGTTCGGGGCAGGGAAATTCTCTTTGTGCCTGACCTCCGGTGAACGTGATGGGACCGCATGGCATGACATTCACTCTGTGCGTCATCCCGGGTGTGTGTGAGGGATAAGTGTGCAGGGAGATTCACTCTGTGTCTCACTGTTCCTTGTTCATGATTTTCAGAACAAAACTGTTCCAAGGACTATGTTACAAATAAAGACCGGTGTTATTACTTTTCCACGTTTGAAACATCTTTATACAAAGCGATTCAAGAATGTTCAAAACGTGATTCAAGTCTGCTCGAAATCAATTCAAGGGATGAAGCGGTATGTGTCACAGCACGAGAAGATCCCACAGAACCACAGGATTCACCACACACCCCTGGGGTCAGGTACAGGGTGAATCTACCTCCAAACTGTCCCATCACACATTCCCGGGGTCAGACACAGAGTGAATCTCCCTCCACACCGTCCCATCACACACTCCCGTGGTCAGACACAGAGTGAATCTCCCTCCACACTGTCCAATCACACACTCCCGGGGTCGGAGAGAGTGAATCTCACTCCATACTATCCCATCACACACTCCCGGGGTCAGACACAGAGTGAATCTCCCTCCATATTCTCCCATCACACACTCCCGGGATCAGACAGAGAGTGAATCTCCCTGCACATTCTCCCATCACACACTCCTGGGGTCAGACACAGAGTGAATCTCCCTGCACATTCTCCCATCACACAGTCATGGGTTCTTACACACACAGAAAGAGATTCCTGCTGTAACCAACTGAGAGAAGCTCTGTATCATAGTTTTCGATTCTTGGCATTAATACAATAAACTTAAATTTCCTAGAACTTTGTATCCCGCAACCTTGTGAACCAAATCCATACATACTGGATTGGAAAATGCGAAAACAGGTGAGAGTTGGACTGATCTGTCGGGTGAGAGTTGGGTATTGTGATCGTCCTGATGGGAGAAAATAGGATTCGTTTACGGTCTGACGTAATATTGTGGAAAAAGTGAGGGGTATTGGGATTTGTTTGTATGTGGGTAGGGGGTAGCATTTTGGGGCCGGCACATGTCTGCCGGGGAAGGACAGGGCAGTGGGAATATTTCAGAAAATGGCAGGGGGCAGTAGGGAGAGAACAGTACACAGGGATTATTTTGGTACTGACGCATGCCAGTCAGGTGAGCGCGGTGCAGTTGGATCATTTTGGAGACAGTCGCCGGCCTGTCAGAAGAGAAAGCAACAGCGGGATTAGTTTACTGAATGACTTAGATCTGAGGGGCGAGAGTAGGACAACTGGATTAGTTTGGAGACCAGTACAGGGCGATGGGCACACAGTGAGGTAAAGTGATTAGTTCGGAGCTAGTCGCCGGGCTGTGAGGAGAGAGAGGAACAGTGTGATTCGTTTGCTGAATGATAAAGATCTACGGGTAAAGAGCTGGGCAACGTGATTAGACGGTGGGACAGCGGGATTTGTTCGGGGACTGAAAAAGATCAGAGGGGAGAGGGAGGTCCTGTTCGACTCGTATGGGGAATGACAGAGGATTCTGGTGAGGAAGCGGTTCGGTGGGATTAGTTTGGGGTCACAGGATTGTGGGGAGACGTTGGGACCGTGGTTTCTGCCTGGGTACTGACACGGGCCCATGGGGGGAGAGTGGTTGACTGGGATGAGTTTGGAGACTCACACAGGCAATTAGGAAAGATCGAATTCATGGGATTAGCTTGGGGACGGACTCCGCTCAGGTCCTCTACTGAAGCTGTTTTGTCTCTGTTGAAACTGTTTATCCCTCCTGGATAGGACTGCGGGCCGGAGTGTCCTGTACAATCCGTCCTCTGGAACGCTCGTCTGCAGTCAGTGCGAAAGGGATAACCATTGTGACCGTGATTGGCGTTTTATCTGCGAGAAGTCGACACCTTTATTCCCGGATATTCCTGAAAAGATCCAGAGTCTCTGCCAACAGCCAGTGGAGTCGCCATGAATCAAGTGACTCCCCCATTTTCTCCTCCTTCTCTCCCCTTCAATCTCACTCGTAAATCCTGTCAAATGCCCTCCCCACCCTCTCTGCCCCTCCCTCCTACTCCATCTCATCCTCTTGTCGCAAACATATTCTCCCCACTAGACACCGACAAATTACTCTCGCCGTCTATCCTCTTCTTTCTCGCCATCTCCCCGTGCCGCTGTTCCCCGCTCCCTCTACATTTCTCTCTACCCCCTCTCCTCCCCTTATTTCCTCGAACATTCTCCGCCCGCACTTTCTCTGCTCCCTCTGCCCACCTCTCACCTTTCTCCCCTTCCCTCCCCCAGAACTCTCTAACTCCCCTCCCTGTTCTATCTAAACCCCCCGTCTCCCTGATCTTTCCCTCTCTTTCCGCTTTCCAATCACGCTCACCTCAATCCTGTGCCGTCTGCTTCTCGATAACCCAACCCTTGATGAAGGTCTGTGCGCATTCCCTCTGTCTGTGCCCCTCTCGGGTTCATGTAACTCTGTAAATTTACAACCACGCTCCAGAGACTGAAGTCCCAATCTTCCCTCGCTCTCTCCATAACTCAGTCCTCCGAGTTCTGGCAGTATCCACGTAGATTTCCCTATACAGTTTATCCAGTTCACTGACATTTTGTCCTAAAGCAGGGCGACCTCACCGACTGTTTGTACCACGGTAACATGACCACCTGAATCCTGTACTCGCTGCCCTGACTGGTGAAGACCAGCGGGCCAAGTGTCCTGTCCGCCCTATCGGTTCCACCGGAACCGCTACTTCAATTATTATCTGAAGCTTATAACCCCTGAAATTTGTACGTTTGACGCATCAGTACGGCGCAAAGATGTACAATTAATGTAAATTGCAAATATTAATAAACACCTCAGAAATGTCCAGTTCTTGCTGATGCGTTGAAAGGTGTGATGGCGCAGGGGAAGAAACTGTTCCTGAATCGCTGTGTGTGGGTGTTCTGTCGCCCGGAGCTGTCAAATACTCCAATAATACGACGTCCAATCCCGTTATCATTCCCGTGAGCCGTCTCCCATGGCTCACATCCCCTGTGAGATAAGTGATCGAGACCTGCTCACAGAACTCCAAATGTGTCCTCACCAGTGACGTATTAAGCCTGAAAATGACGTCAATGCTTTTACGTCCCAGTCCTCTCGAAATGAATGCTGTCATCGCATTTGCTTCCTCACCGCCTTCTCAAGCTGCATGTTAAACTTCTGGGAAAGCTGCACGAAGTCTCCCAAATCCCTCTGCTCCGCAGATTGTTTTTAACCCTTACATACTGTGCCGGATCAAATTTGACACGTTTTGACATTTGACAGCAATAAAAACAGCCCGAATGCCATTTTTAGCCGAAATTTTATGACTTTTCCTGTAGTGACCCAAAATGACCTAACATGGAAATATTTAAAAATCTTAAACTTTTGTACAGGTGCTACAAATTTTTGTACATAGAGGCTGTTCTGGTCAATTTGACCCGTATCTCTTGAAATAGATTTTAGATCTCTGAAACATTGATGAAGGATTAATCACCCACTTACTAATGTCAGATAGGCTATTTATACATTCTAAATTGATCTGCGGTTCAAAGTTTGTTTCAACAGTTGTTATGAGGGGATTGATCCAGACCATTCTGAGAAGGCATAGAATATGAACAGGTTGCCTGGGTTTTTATAAAAAACGTTCCATTTAGAAAACAGTCTACGCTTTTATTTCTTTTATTCAAATTCCATGCTCATACGATTCCCGGCATTGTATTCGGATTGCCACGTCTATCCTCATTCTCCTAATCTGTCTGAGCCTTTCACCAGCCCCCCTGTGTCCTCAATACAACCTGTCGCTCGGTAACATTGCTACCGACTGTGGTTTCAAGATGAGGGAGTCTATCATCCCGTTGCAGAGGGACGGGCCCCAGTCCGGGATTTGGAGTCGGTGATTAAAACTGGGAGCACGTGCGCGCTGAATAATCCACATCTTGTCACGCGCACTCAAATATCCGGGACAGAATTCCAGACGATTGCGATGGCGGAGCGCTGGGGATTGTTGAGAGGGGAGATGGAGGACGGAGGGGGTTTAGTTCTCCTATTGACCTGGGTAGTGATTCATGGAACGGTGTGGAGGGAGATTCACTCTGCGTCTGACCCCAGGATTGTATGATTGGACGGTGTGGAGGGAGATTCACTCTGTGTCTGACCCCGGCAGTGTGTGATGGGACAGTGTGGAGGGAGATTCAATCTGTGTCAGACCCCGGCAGTGTGTGATGGGACAGTGTGGAGGGAGATTCACTCTGTGTCAGACCCTGGCAGTGTGTGATGGGACAGTGTGGAGGGAGATTCATTCAGTGACTGACTCCGGAATTGCGTTATACGACTGTGAGTGCGAGCTTCACTCCTTTTCCGAAAATTTGGGACAGCGCGGAGGAAGATTCACTCCTTGTCTGACTCGGATCTTATGTGATGTAATGTAGTTGAGGGAGCTTCACTCAGCGTCTGACTCCGGGTGTGTCTGTTGGGATAGTATGGAGGAGTCTCGCTCAGAGTCTGACTGACGGTGTCAGAGACTCATATGTATTTTCCCCTTGGGACAGCCTCCAATCAGAGCTCGGGAGCGGGAATTGTGTGCATTATAAACCAGTGCCTCGCGTTTGTTTGAACAACAACAGATCCGCAAGGCGGGTTCATCAGCAAGGGAAATTAGAGATAGAAACATAGGAACATAGAAAACCTACAGCACAAGGCAGGCCCTTCGGCCCACAATGTTGTGCCGAACACGTCCCTACCTTAAAAAGAATTACTAGGCTTACCTATCGCCCTCTATTTTTCTAAGCTCCATGTACCTATTCAAATGTCTCTTAAAAGACCCTAATTTTTACGCCTTCACCACCGTTGCCGGCAGCCCATTCTACGCCCTCACCACTCTCTGAGTAAAAGACACCACTGCCATCTACTCTATAACTACTCCCTTGCACTTGGAACCTGTGTCCTCTTGTGGCACCCATTTCAGCGCCGGGAAAAACCTCGGACCTCGGACTGTCCACACGTTCAATACCTCTCACCTTGTCGTTATACGATGACTCTGTGTCAGGTCATATTGGGAGGAAAATAGACAGAATGTTCGGTTCGCAGGAAACTGGGTGACGGTCCGGAGATTAAATGGGGTAAAACTTCCAGGCCCTGTACAGCGTCCCCCTGTGGCCCAGCGGCTCAATAACAGGTATAACAGTTTGATTACTTCTGGTCGGGAAACACAGTTTAAAATAGCCAAGTCGAGGTATGTCTCACAGGTCAGGACGACACACGAACATCCATGAATACAGCCAAACAGGACAACGTTACTCCACAAACAAGGTGCAAAACGCATTATCAGCTTTCAAACACGGCAGAAGGCACAGAAATATGTATGAAATAGAAAAAAAAATACCCACGCAGTTTGAAGCATTGGGTCAACTGAATACCACTGATATCTGCAGTCGACCACAACAGAGCCTGTCTTCTGCCGAGCGAACACCGGGGGGCAGCACAGACTCCTGCTTGGAGGCCACGCCAAACCGGCCTGCCGTGCGCAGCTCCTTCACTTCCTCTGCCAACGAGCAACTCTCTCAGTTTGCACAACAACTTAAGTTGAAATAATATCTCAGCGGGATTTCCTGGCATAAAAGAGGTCATAAATCTAGACTTACGAGGGAGTGAAAACCGTAATGCAATCACAGATAGAAAAAAGCTTGTTAGAACAGATGTAGCTAAGACCTCAGACAAAACCAGGAAGTCAAAGATTGATCCAGCCGGGACTCCTGTTCTGAGCTGCCTACGTTTCGGTGCAGTAAGTATTGTACTAATGGCAGTTGAGCTCAGGGCGGGGGTCAAAGTCTGGAAGTATGGCATTGTAGCTAGCAGTGAGACTTTGTTGCAGGAGAGGCAGGACCGTTAGCTTAATATTCTGGGATTCGGCTGTTTGAGTCGTGTTAATGGGCAAACAATGCAAACATGAGGGGCGGCTTTGCGTCATGGAAAATGTCACGGCGGTGCTCAGTCAGGACACACTGGGGAACCCGCCCCAGTGAGGTTTATTTGGGAGGAACTGAGGAATAAGAAAGTTATGAACTCGATCATGGGGCCATACTTTCAATCACCTAATAGTCCCGGGGATTCAGAGGAACAAATCTGTAAAGAAACATAAGTTTGTGATATTGGGTGATTTTTCCAGGTATTAACTGTGAGCCCCGTCCCGTGGAAGGACCAGTGGGGTAGTTTCTCAAATGTTCTCAAGAAAGTTTCCTTAATCAGTAGGTAGATAATTCCAACTAGAGAGTGCAATACTGGATCTCCTCCTGCGGAATGGAACAAGGCAGGTGACAAAAGTTTGTGCAGGTGAACATTTTGCATCTCGTGATGATATTGCCATTAGATTCAAGGTGATAATGGAAAAGGGTATTTATGACATCGGGTTTAGTTCTAAATTTAATGAAGGCTCACAATTTTTGGCGTTATGAATAATCTTGCAAGTGTGGATTTGGCCAGGCTGTTTTCTGTCAAAAATGTTCCTTCTAAGTTGGAGACCAGGCGCTGTTTCATGACTGTGCCTTTGATAGCGAGAGAGGGAGAGAGAGAGAGAGAGAGAGAGAGAGAGAGAGAGAGAGAGAGAGAGAGAGAGAGAGAGAGAGAGAGAGAGAGAGAGAGAGAGAGAGAGAGAGAGAGAGAGAGAGAGAGAGGAGAGAGAGAGAAACAGAGAGAGAGAGACGAAATACAGTTTTACGAAAAGCAGATGTCTTCTACTGCTGCCCGAGTTGCTATGGAGAGAGAGGAGGAGTTACATGATGGACAGCTGATGTTCAGTGTGTGTCAGGTCGACTGTCTTTCTGGCAGACAAACAGAAGAGACTCACAGAGGCCGGTGACGAAGGAGTCACTGGATGAACTCTTCGAGTGTACACGAGGGTAGTTTGAGGATCGAGATTGATCAGAGGCCGTCACAGTGAGTGCAAGGGTGACGCTGTGCAAACTACAGCTGTGTTTAACCCTGGCCTGGGTTAGTAGATATACCAGTGAAGTCGGTACCCTTAGGGGAGTCATATTTGGCTAACTTGAAGAATTCAGAGGAGAACGGCAAGACCGACGACCCCTGTTTATTCAGATTACAAATACCTCTCTCTCACCTCAGTTCTGTGGATTGAACTGAACTTTCTTGCAGACCGTCTTCAGACTGTAACTCTTGAATAATGTTTGTTAACAGCGATACCAGACTCCAGGTCTGTTCTATTGCTGCTGATGGTTTTATCACACACATTTACGTGTGTGATAACACTCCCAATCTCCGTTCTGAATGGGCGGACCTCCATTCCGATGTGGGTCCGCTGGTATTGACTGTCCCGCCACGGGGAACCTTCTCTCCACATCTACTTTATCGATGCCTTTAAACATTCGATCATTTCCAGAAACAACATCCGTCCCCCTCATTCGTCTGTGATCCAGCCATCAAAGGCATTACATGTTTGACTATTTTGCCTTAACTCTGTGTAATGTTCAATTCAATGGGCATCGCAAACCCGCTGACACCTCTACACAGTGTCACAGGGCAAAAATAATTTCGACCAGTTCACAAAATGGCTGCCTCCCGCATAAAGTTTGAAGAATACTGGTGAAAAGTTCAGGGAGCATTGGTTCTGAAATTATCTCTGAATGAAACAACCTTCAGATATCTAACAATCCAAATCACTGAATCTGTTCGCATCCTCAGAGTAGTGTGTGAGGACATATTTGCCAAAACCAGTAAACATTCACATACTGGCCTGCAGGCTCCTCGCTCATCAATGAGCGTTACAAATAAGCGTGCAACTCTATATTGTCGGACACATCACTAAATCTGTTCACATCCCCAGAATGGTGTGCGAGGGCATATTTGCCGTACCGCCCTAAATCTGCGTAATCCCAAAAATCAGTGCTCTCTCCATACACGCTGATTCTCCAACATGCATAATAGATTATCTCAGAGGGAATCATTTCAAATCGATCAGAAAATAACTGCTTCGACGTTAAAATCAGCACGAATCTCAAAATGCAGCTGCAATTCCAGATCATTTGACACACACAGATCTGGGTGTAACCTGTTCACCTCCTTACTAGACAACAGACGCCTAAATCTGCGCACATTCCGAAGTCCGTATTCAACCATAAATCAGTGCGCATGACCGAGTAAGAGCTCGCCCTAAATCCATATGCACCCCAATTCTGACGACAAACCCACATGCACGCTGGATTATCCGAAATCACGAGTCAGGACAAACAGTTCACAAAATAGCTTCGCGTTCAAAAATCTTTAAAACAAACTTCCGAATTCTATTATTAAAGTATATATAAGTGAAACAACATTGTAATTCGTCAAGCCCCCAATACACCGACACACCCAAATCCGTGTGTACCCAAACTCGCTGCGCACATGTCAAAATCTCTGAGAACCCCCAAATCCGAGTCCGCCCCTATATGTACAATTGTTTATCCTAGACACAGAAACATTTCAAACATTTCACAAGATAGCTCAATCTACTTTAAAAAATACCAAGAACAAGGCTCAACGTTAAAGTGCATTATTTATCCGAGTATCTGTAAAATAAGCAATTTGAATTTTGGCATTATACCCAATTCCACCGACAACCAAAATCCACGTGCACTCCCAAATCCGTATGCACACCCAAATGGGTGCGCACTCCGAACCTGTCAACACCTCCCACTTACAGATTAGGTTATCCGAGAGGAGAAATCATTTCAAATAGTTCAGAAAGTAGCAACTTCCAACTTAAAAATCATAGCAAGAGCAGAGTAGAAAACTGGAAGTGTATTTATTAATTAAACAACCGTGAGATTTGTCAGGACCCCAAATCCGGGAGCATCGAAGACCGTGTACATCACCAAACCTGCTGATACTCACGTGTACACATTTGATTTTCCCAAAGGAAGGATCGCTTTGGAGTGACAGCGTTCACCTTAAAGAAATCGCGAGGACCAAATCCATACTGACGTCCTATACACCCATATTGGTTTGTGCAATTTAGTGCAATCAGAAAGCACCATCAGATTCCGAATCCACACACCACTGTGCACAAGTACTCGCCGAAACTCACCTAAAAAGACCAAATCTGCATGAAACCCCAAATCCCCTGATTTCACTAAATCCGTTCGCATCGCAAATCGGTTGCCACCCATATATGCCGAAGCACCCCTAAATCTGCGCAAACCCAAATTCGGTGCGCACCCAAACCCTCTGACACCCGAGAGCCATAAGGGATTATCAATCAATACAAAAAATGACCGTCTCCTGGTCAGCAAGCCATGTGTGCGCCAAAGTCCTTTTGCAGATCGACGACACACCGATCAACCCAAATCCGTGTGCAGCCCCGTAGTCAAGACTACACTAAAATCCGGATCACTAATCCTCCAGCCCCACATCTACGCACATCCTCAAATACCACAGGCATATTAGATAATCATTGTTAACAGAAAATGGCTGTCTGGTAAAAACCACCACGCCACCAAATCGATATGCACTCACAAAAACGTGGAGATTCTACCCTAAATTTGTTATCCTTAAAAGGTGCGCACCTTTACATCAGAGCACTCCCCTAAATCAGTTTGCAACTCTTTATTAGAGAACACTCCTAAATCCAGGCACAACCCCAGATCCACATGAACCACAAGACCGTGTGCAACCCATATTCATCGACAAGAAATAAAATTGCGCAATCGTAAGTTCAGTGCACACCCTAAACCCGCGGACTCCGCCACTTGTACATCAGATTTTCCCGGAGAAACAATCAATAAAATACAATGGAAAAAAATGGCAGCCTCGATATTAAGAATCCAGACGCAAATTTTGATCCGTCAACTCATCAAATCTATCTGTGTCCTATGACTGAAAAAGGCAACCCAAATCAGCGAACATCACCAAATCCATGTGCATCGCCAAATTGGTGCTCATCACCAGATCCATGTGCATCGTCAAATTGGTGCTCATCACCAAATCCATGTGCATCGTCAAATTGGTTCTCATCACCAAATCCAGGTGCATCGACAAATTGGTGCGCATCACCAGATCCATGTGCATCGTCAAATTGGTGCGCATCACCAAATCCATGTGCATCGTCAAATTGGTGCGCATCACCAAATCCATGTGCATCGTCAAATTGGTGCGCATCACCAAATCTATGTGCATCGTCAAATTGGTGCGCATCACCAGATCCATGTGCATCGTCAAATTGGTGCGCATCACCAAATCCATGTGCATCGTCAAATTGGTGCGCATCACCAAATCCATGTGCATCGTCAAATTGGTGCACATCACCAGATCCATGTGCATCGTCAAATTGGTTCTCATCACGAAATCCATGTGCATCGTCAAATTGGTGCGCATCACGAAATCTATTATCTATTATATATGTGGTGTGTCAGTGTGTTTGGAGTGCGCACTGATTTGGTGATATGCACACGTTTTGTCGATTCACGGCGGGCTGTTTTGATTTATCGAAGCAAAGCCTCTGCTAAAGTAAATTCCGATAATCTGGAGCGCTGGGCAACTCTACAGACTATTGGTCTAATTCTTCATCAATACTGTAACATATTTAAAACTTAAAGGTACTGCGCTGCGCCTTTAGAAATTAGTGCAATTTAAGAGAAGGCGAAAAAAACAACCGCCGGTGAGATTTCAGGAAGAAACTTAGACATCACTCGAAATTTAGTCTCAAACATGGCCGTGCACACACTTAGATTTGGGTGTGTTGGCGGGTCAAGATTTGCACACGAATGTGTTGAGTGCGGATTATTGACGTCGACGATGCCATTTTCTCAACTGTTTCGAATGCATCTTGCTCTGAAAAATCTCATGGGCATGTGGTGTTGTCAGCGGGTTTAGGGTGCGAGCTGCATTGGGTATTGGGTATTGCGTGTCAGCTAAAATGGGTTGCACAGGGTCTTGGGGTGCACATGGATGCACACGGCTTTTGGGGTTTGTTCTTGTTATGGGGATGCGCTCGTATTTGGGGATAACATATTTGGGGGTTTGTCGGCGAATATGGAGTCGCCACATTTTTGTGTGTGTATCTGGGAGTTCATAAGGATTCGGGTTGATCGGCAGATTTGGTGATGTGCTCCCGACCTTTGGGATGCGTGGAGCAGTTAATGACAAGGCAGCCATTTTGTGTTTGAAATGATTCTTCGTCTGAGTCGCCGAATGTGCGTTCTTCCTTGGGGAAGTACGCAGATTTTCTGACTCACACGCATTTTCGAGATACGTGCATACTGCTGCTGGGTATGAGGGTGCACATGCATTTGGCCACCGTTGACCGTGATGATAATGTTGTTGCCTCTGGAGACTTAACACTGACCAGTGTGATAATGTAACAGCGTGTCCCGGTCATTCACAGGAATGCATTCCTAAGACAACCATATTTTAACTTTCTCTCCTGTGTATAGCATTCAACTGGAGATTTACCCAACTCCTGAATGCGATTAGATGAATCAAAGGTATATGCAGACTTGTATGCTGTACATTACGGCCCAATATAACTGAGTACCTAACAAAACGGGGTGGGGGGGATTGATTAGACCAAATGCTGGAGAAACATCTCAGGCCAAGCAGCATCTATGGAAAAGAACACTGTCGACGTTTCGGGCTGAAGCTCTTCAGCAGGACTGGAGGGCAAAAAGAGTAGAGGAGTAGATTTGAAAGGTGATGTGAGGGGAAAGAGAAACGCCAGACGACAGGTAAAACTTGGAGGTGGATGGATGAAGCAAAGTGCTTGGAAGTAGATTGCTGAAAGAGACAGAAGGCTATGGAGGAAAGAAAAAAATGGAGCAAGGGGAGCTGGACCATAGGGAGGCTATGGCGGGCAAGGAGATATTAAATGAGAGGGACAAAGGGGTAGAAAATGGTGAAGGAGAGGTTTGAGAAAGAAATGTTCATGACATCAGGTTGGAAGCTAGCCAAACGGATTATAAGCTGTTGTTCCTCGCACCTAAGTGTGGCCTTATCGTGATAGTGGAGGAACTCATGAATGGACATATCGGAAATGGAATGGGAAGTGGAATTAAAATGGGTGACCACTTGGAGATACCGCCTGTTCGGCGGACGGAGTGTAGGTGCACAAATCCCCAATTGGTTTGCATCCCTTTATCGGAGAAGAAACCCTTAAGTCTGCGCAAGTTCCAATTAATTTCGCATCTCAAACCCATGTGTACCCCAAATACGCACACATCCTCAAGAAAGAGCGCACCCAAAATCCACGTGTGCATCAAACCCGCTGGGAACCTCAAATGCGTTTTACGTAATCCCAGAAAATAATCATTTCGAACAGTACACATGATGACTGCGTAAGTAACTGTGCCTCGCAAATTTGTTGGTGATGTCCTGAATCTGCTCTATCCCCAAATCGGCGCGCACCCTAATCACTCTGACACGTCCCAAAGCATAATCTCAGAATGCGAATCATTTTAAAGAATTCAGAAAATGCCGGCCTGGACAATAAAGATTCACATATGCCCCAGAATACATTTGGAGATCAACCACTACACAAAAGTATGGTTGTACAGCAAATCTGCATGGAGTCACATATTCAGCCTCGCACCCCTATACCGTCGCAATCCGTATTTCAGTCTGCACCACAATCCCGTTGACATGCACATATGCACATTAGATTTTACGAGAGCAAGGATCACTTCAAACCGATCAGCAAATTGGTGCCGCCACCAATTAGCAAGAACACTGTTGGACATTAAAAATATATCTATTATGAAAGTATCTGTGAATGATGTAAAATTTAGACACGTCACAACTCCAAATCCGCAGACACCAAAACTCTGTGAGATCTCAGAATTTCGAAAGCATCCCTATAAATCTGCGCAATCCCCAGACTCCTGCGCCTGAGTATCGACCTGGGCAGATGGTGTGGCTTTCATCCAAAGACATCCTTCTCAAAAACGAGCCTAAGAAACTCGCCCCTCGCTTCCTGGAACCTTTAGATATATATATATGAAAGAAAAGAAAAAGTAAAAGGCGCCAACATCAAGGTTCAGTCAGTTTCGTGCACATCGTTCGGCCCCTCGTCACTTTTCTCCGACCTCCACGTCCTGGGACCACCCCGCTGTTCAACCAAGCAGTGCAGCGCACGTCCGCCTTCCTCGGCGTCCCCTTCCCTCCTCTCCTGAAAACCCGGGACACCCCTCCCCCAAGCTCCCAGCCTCATTGGTTAGCAATGAACAAATGAATACAATCCCCACGGCAGCAAGTCTAAAGCTAAACAACTGCGAGTGAAACGCTTATCAGACAAAGAAGCATTCCCACTCTTAACCAACCAAAGATGCCCTTTTGAGTAACTCAATGGCCACAATTGGTATCGAAATGCTGATCTCTCTCTGTCTTTCTCTCTCTCTCTCTCTCTCAACATGAATTTGTATTCTTTCTGTACCGAATTATAAAAGTTTTCTCACATGTCCCGAATTCACCAAGCCTCTGTTAAAGAGACGACACCTTCCTCGATTCTACTGACGTCCTTCCGGCTGGAGCGTGACCTCAAAGCTGGTCGACTTGACGCTCCGTTCCTGAAGGTTGTGGTTACCGATATAATTTGCCTTCACATTTGTCTTGCTCTGATTGCGAACCGAGAGAACAAATTAGACGGTCTTCATTAATGAAACATCAGTGCGATGGTGTATCTGCTGTCAGTGCGGACTCGGTGGGACGATTGGCCGTGATTCGTTACCATACAGCTGGCATTATCTCACAAGTAACCCTGGCTCCTAACGCGTTCTGTTGTTTATAAACGTATCGGCAAATGGTTCACTCACTTGTTTCAATTAACTTGTAATCTGAGGTGAAGAGAACGGACGAGAGACAGGATGAGAAATCTTAAAAGGCACTGTTAACATTCGCCGGCGAGCCGGAGCGCCAATGACAATAACTCACTGAAAGTAGCTGCATAGGATGATGGGTAGTGGTCACTACTAGTCGCGGCGCTGAGTTCTGGTGTGAAGTAGTTACTCTGCACTTTCATGGATCTGTAGTTTAATCGCACCTGAAGTGTTGCAATAAAACTATAGAGAAAAAAAAGTTCTGGAGGTTTTGGACGGTGGTATACAAGGATATTGCCTAGATAACGGGAAATCGGGCAGTCTTTGGATTTTCTCAGCGGCAGTTGTTGAACTGGGGTTGTGGGCTGGGGAGGCGCATAGCCGCCTGGGAGTTGTAGTCATTGTGGTGAACTACATATACCTGTCTGGACACGGCCCCCCTGCTGACTGCTTCTGTGGTAGTCACTTGCTGCTTGTGCTTTCTTCCAGCCAATAAAAGCCTACCTTAGCTCACGTCTCCGAGAGTTATTGATGGTTTAGCAGTCCTATTGCGTTTGCTCCTAGTTCGCTCCTCAACACTGTTCCTGATCCACAACAAACTCCGCCCGAAGAGACTAACGGCGGGCTGGCGACCTACCGACTGCAGCAAATCGATCAACTCCAAAATGGCGAAGGAGCAGAAGTGGTTGGGCTGAGATTGGGGCAGATGTGCACGCGGCCTGTCATTGCTCAGATCCACTTTTTCCCGCAGTTGTCAGCGGCCGACGTGCCTGTCGCCAAATATGAATTCATACGACGGTCAGTTCATATGAAAGTCAGTCAGTGAGAGTGATCTTGTACACAGTTAAAGAAAACGATGATAGTTTCTTCTCTTCCCAGTGGGAGAAGAGCCCGTGAAATCAATGGACCTATGTCGGCATGACAGTTCTCTTATTAACGGTACTTTACAGCTGGATAAAATAAATTTCGTGATGTTTAGAACCGACCTGGCGAATTCTGTTGCTGAGTCGTCACATCAAACTGTGGAAATTGAAAGTATTTTGAAACCTGCAGAGGAGTATCTTGTTATAACTGATGCTATGTGGGAAGCTGTAAATGAAGCTCTGAAGCGTTTGGTGTCTGAATCCCAGTCGACATTATGGGATTAAAATATTGCAGAGGAATGCGAGAAAAATGATTACTAATGTTCCATACTCTATAAAAAATACATGATATCTGACTTGTGAAATCCTCCCGATGTGATATGTGTTCAGGAAACTCTCACCACGAAACACAATATTTATAATAACTCTGATACACGGAGATATTTAGTTTTAGTTCAGAACATATTGGCTGTCGTCAGCATGTTGGACGCTATGGGTGATGAAAGATTGGGAAGTGACATTTGACTGTCTTTATAAGCCGTTGTTTAGATTTATATCAGGGACAAGAGGCAGATCGGGCGGACGTGATTTTTTTTTTGTTGTTGTTGAACCAAATTGGGATGAGTTTAAAGCTTTACGTGATCAGCGTCTGTCAGGGCTGAATGTTGAGGTTGATGTCGATTTTAACAATAAAATGTAATGTCACATTATTCATCCAATAGTATTGAAAGTGATTCCTGTTAAAATGGAATTCATGGGAGAAAAGCTGCACCGTGGTGGACTGAAGAGTGCTTAGGATAAATTAGGGAGGGAATTGAAGAGTTTAGGCAAGTTAAGAAGCATCAGTCTCCCAGTGACCTTATCAACAATAAAAAGGCTACAGGCTGTGCTGAGGAAATTGTTGAAGATTGCGAAAAGCCTTTACTGGAGGACATATTGAGATTATTCTGGAAGGGATATTAAACTTAGGGAAGTTTGGCTAACCATTAAAGGAAATGTGTAGTACGGTCCGTAATGAACCTGATGTTTCAGTATTGATTGATGAGGGTAAACTGATTGCTACTCAAATGGAGACGGTTGGGTTATTGACTGTGTCATTTGCCGCGATTCATAAACAAGATAACTTAAGCGAAGAGGTTAAATGTGTAGGGATAAGGTTCTCAGTGAGTGCACTGGTGTGTTGGCAGTCAGGTGGAGCAATGATAGTATCAGTGATGTTGAGTTGTCTATGTGTGAATTAAGAGGGCTGTTATTAATGCAGGTCGGACGTCTCCAGGAAAGGATGGTATATGTTAGTGTATGATTAGACATAAGAAAGCAAACAATCTTGAGCTAATATTAATATTTTTGATGAGGCAATCTTTCTTCCTCGTGAATAATGGAAAAAACTTTAATAGTAGGGAGATAAATTTGGCCTGATGAAATTTACAGGGACTGTTGGCTGGGGACTTGAAGTTCGAAACACGATGGGAAATTTCATTGAGGAATACAGTGTGAGGAGTGTTATACAGATAGGGCAAATTCAGACAATCCTTGTCCAGTGTGTTTGTGTAAGACCCGCGCTGTGGATAAATAATAAAGCTGTTTGCTAGCTGGCTTCTGACGTACACACACACACATACACACACACACACACACACACACACACACACCACTACACGTTCCAATCTAATCTGCTCGGCGGCTGTCTGGAAACGACCTATTTTACCCCAATATTTTGTGTCGTGAATTGGTGCACGGCTTCGTCCTGAGGACGGTTTCGGCGAGTCTGTTCAACTCCATTCTTGCTGCCTGACGTGCCAGCTGCTCCAATAATTTGTGTGTGTGGCTCCACTCCGGATCCTTTATTGGACCCATCAGATGCAGAGTTTCCAGAGGCGCGGTCAGTCACGGTGAAATCAGTTAAATCAGTCCCTTCACCGACTGGACTCGGGAGACCACAGATCATTGCTGTTCATGCCGCTCGGTGTTCTCGCCGCCGATTCCTCAGCTCGTCCTACCTCCAAATTGAAAAAAAGGCAGGTCAGGGGACACTGTAACCCGTGACTGATTTCCACACTTTACAGTCTCTAGCCCCGGATCTTCAGCTGAATCTCGATCCCGTGTTACGTCCCGGAGAATGTGTTCTGGGTGATGTTCTTTTCCTTCTCTCTCTCTCTGTCAAGTGAATTTTCTGACAATTGTAATCCTTTCCCGGGGGAAGTGCGGCCTCTCCACCTGCACCACCGCTACCTGGTTGCCATGGCAACGGCGGATCTACTGACTATTGACACCGAGGTCATTTTGTTTCAATTGAATGTGTACTACTTCCCGGTAAATTTCCTGTACATCACCCCTGTGTGCAGTGTTATCCATGTACTGAGATTCACAGCCTCTGACTGCTCTGTCTGGTTCACCGTCGCTTTCACCTTTGATCGGTTTGTCATTATTTGCTGCACGAAGCTGAAAACGAAACATTGCACCGGGCAAACTGCGGCTGTGGTTCTAACAACAACCGGCGTACTGTTCTGCCTGAAAAACCTTCCGCGATATTTCACGTTGCAACACCTGATGATCATCGACAATATACCGTGGCTCTGTGCTGTTTTGGAGAATTACTTCACTGACCCCGGGTGGGTTGGACACGACTGGTTTGATACATTTTTATTCCCATTTCTACCTTATGCTGGGGTCCTGCTGCTCAACGCTCTGACAGTCAGGCACATTTTAGTGGCCAGTCGGGTCCGTAAGGGGCTGAAGGGTGAGAGCAAGAGGGAGAGTCGCAGTGACCCGGAGATGGAGAGCAGGAGGAGGTCTGTGGTTTTACTCTTCACCCTCTCCGGCAGCTTCATCCTCCTGTGGATGACGTACACTGTAAATGTCATATATTATCAGGTTTCAGGAAAAGGATTCGATTTCAATGATTCTGAATGGATCTTTCACTACGTCGGGGGTTTCCTGAGGGATCTCAGCTGCTGCACCAACACCATTATTTATGCGGTCACACAGTCGAAATTCAGGGAGCACGTGATCAGTGCCGTGAAGTATCCGGTCACCTGGGTGCTTCAGCTCATTAATGAATCCAGGTCCTGAGTACAATCCAGAGGCGGCTGAAGAGTCTCCATTCCGGGCTCCAGCATATCAATTTCACCCTCAGTTATAATTCCCGGCCGGGTTGCCTCATCGACTGACTTCTCCGTGACAATAGTGTGTGTGCGCGCGCGTGTGTGTGTGTGTGTGTGTGTGTGTGTGTGTGTGTGTGTGTGTGTGTGTGTGTCTGTGTGTGTGTGTGTGTGTCTGTGTGTGTGTGTGTGTGTGTGTGTGTGTGTCTGTGTGTGTGTGTGTGTGTGTGTGTGTGTGTGTGTGTGTGTATGTGTGTGCGTGTGTGTGCGTGTGTGTGTGTGCGCGCGCGCGTGTGTGTGTGTGTGTGTCTGTGTGTGTGTGTGTGTGTGTGTGTGTGTGTGTGTATGTGTGTGCGTGTGTGTGCGTGTGTGTGTGTGCGCGCGCGCGTGTGTGTGTGTGTGTGTGTGTGTGTGTGTGTGTGTGTGTGTGTGTGTGTGTGTAGGGGGGGGGAAGGGAGGGTGGATAGGTGTTGCCAGAAAACCACAGTCTTGCCGATCCTGAACCCCCGCCCCACCAGATTTCAGTCAAAGAACTATTCCGGAAAGCTGACCATCCATTGGTAAGCGAATATATCGATCTGTTCCCATTCACGTCCATCAATCTCAGTCCGACCTTGCCGCACTCTTCAGGTACTGTTTGTCTATTCGAATATCAATCACACCAGGTTCGGCCTTCCCCTTGAGTGAGTGGTTCACGGAAAAGGGGACAGGGCGGGATTTGAATAAGGAGCGGTGGACAGTCCAACCTAAATGCGCTTTCCTGCCACCAACTGGACTGTCAGACGGTGCTGGAAATTTGTAAATAAAACCTTCACTGCTTATTTTCTTTTCTGGTCAATGATAAATTAACCCCAAAACCCCACTAGATTACAGTCAAAGGAACAAAATGTTGTGAATTAAATTAAAATCCCTCCCATAAATTCAGAATTTTTTAAAATTAAAACTATTAACCTTAAAAATTGTATTGAATTGTCAATTTGATTTATTTCTATCTGATATGCCTCACTCTAAAATAGTATGTGTGCAACGTTTACATTTTGACAAAATCTGCACGACCTAGAATGATGCCTTCCAACATGACATAAGTAAAAATTAAACAAAGTTTGGCCAATTCTAAGTCACGTCTATATAATTCCTTCCCGTCTTGTTTAACCGCCTTTTCCCATCAAGTCAACACTTTTACGTATTCAGTAATACATTCAGTAAATTGGTATGATATGTTAACCATTTGTTAAGCGCCCTTGTTCCCATCATGCCAGAAGTCATGGAAAAAGCCCACAATTGTTAACCCCGCAATTCCTCAGCTTCTAATTTCTAAGTGGAAGGTCCATATCCATATCTTAACTGCTTTTCAGCAAAATAGTCAACTCGCTCCTTCCCCCCAACACCTCTGTGAGCAATGATATTGAAGAAGATGACATGCAAATCAATACGTTGTATGTGCAATTACAATTAATGATTTTATAACAGTAAATCTGACCTCCAGCAGAAAGAGCTGTTTTAAGACTCTTCAAATCAGAATAGTAATCTGAACAAATTACAACTCCACATGTAAAAATATTCCCCACCTACTGTCAGGCGAATATGTGGGAAGCCAATACTGCTGTGTATGCTGATAAATGGTTGTTATGTTGTTTCTGTATCATACCTGTAATTCAGGCACTAATAGCACACCGACAATGCAAATTAAAGTATTGTTTGACCCACATGTAAACAGTGGTTGATATACCATACTAGTTTTCCTTAATATGTTTATGAACTACTACTACTCAGGCCAAAAGGAATCCTTAGAATTTTCCAAACTGGTTAATCTAAACTCAATTAAACTCATGGGGATAAACAATGTAACGTTAGTGTTATGAACAATTTGTGGCATTTAAAATGCTAATATGCAGGAACTTGGAAGCACAGTTCGGGAACAGACGTTCTCAGGGAAATGCACGGCAGAGATAGAGCAGGGGACAGAAGCACGGCGTTCTGCATTTGCATGTTCCATCGAGGCAGGGAATGAATGGAAGGTAAAAGAACCATGGTGTGCAAGAGATGTGAAGAATCTGGATTCGAAGACATGAAAACGCGACAGGTTCAAATAAAAAGCTGGATACTTACAGAGTTCCAGGTAATTACAAGCTTGCCAGGAAGGAACTGAAGAATAAAATTAGGAGAGTTAGGAAACTCTGAAGGTCTTGGTGAGGTGGATTAAGGAAAACCACATGGTAAAGTATGTGAAGAGCAAGAAGTGGAGCCGTGTCAGAATAGGAACAGTGAGGGGCAGTAGTGGAAGCGCGTGCATGGAATCGGAGGAGGTAGCAGAGGTACTTAATGAGATTGAGAAAAAGGGTGTGTTCAGGGTTTTGAAAGGTATTAAGTTAGATAATTCACCGAGACAGCCTGCTGTGGTGGGAAACGATGAAAGAGATTGCTGAGTCTCTGATAATGATCTTTGCATCA
Source organism: Hypanus sabinus (assembly GCF_030144855.1). Lineage (NCBI taxonomy): Eukaryota > Metazoa > Chordata > Chondrichthyes > Myliobatiformes > Dasyatidae > Hypanus > Hypanus sabinus. The sequence goes on from NW_026781644.1 coordinate 29,298, forward strand.
TCACTTGGGTGGAAGTAAGTACTGGAAGAAGGGAAAGTCGCAAATGTTGTTTCTTGTTCAAGAAAGGGATTAGGGATAACCCATTAAATTATTGACTAGTGACGTGGGCAGGTTGTTGGAGAAGATCCTGGGAGTCATGACTCGTGAGTCTTTGGTGTGACATAATCAGATTAGCGGTAGTCAGCATGGGTTTTTCAAGGACATGTCGTGCATTACAGACCTGATAGAATTATCAGACAATGAAACTACATTCATTGATGAAGTTAGGGCAATGGAGGTAGTATACGTGGATTTCAGTATGGCTTTTGATAATGTCCCCCACGCGAGGCTCATTCAGAAATTTAGGAGGCATGGGATCCAATGAGACGTGCCATGTTTACCTTGAATTAGCTTGCCCACAGAAGGCAAAGGGTGGTTATAGATGGTTTGTATTCTGCATGGGATATAGTGACCAGTGGTGATCCGCGGAGATCTGTTCTGGGATCTCTCCTTATTGCGATTTTTGTAAATGACCTGGAAGAGGAAGTAGAGGGGTGTGTTAGTACGTTTACTAATGACACAACAATTGGCAGTGTGGTGGCTAGTCTGGAGGGTGGTCAGAAATTACAGCGGGACGTCGATATGTTGCAGAGCTGGGCTGAGAAGCGGTTGATGGAGTTCAACCCAGGTATGTATAAAGCGGTTCATTTCGGTACATCAAATTTGAGTACATAATATAATATTAATGATAAGACTCTTGGCAGTGTGGAATATCAGCGAGAAATTGGGATCCTTATCCATCCATAAGATTTTCAAAGATGCTGCGCAGGAAGTCGGTGAGCTTTCATCAACCCTAGAATTGAGATCGAGAACGTGGATGTACAGTTAAGGTTAAATAGGAACTTAGGTAGACCCCATTTCTTTTCATTTCACGCAGGAAGAATGTGGATCAATTCGAGTGCAAAGGAGATTCGTAAGGATATTGCCTGGATGGAAGCGTATTCCTGATGAAATATGTTGAGTGAACACGACCTGTTCTCCTTGGACCGACGGTTGATGAGAGAGATCTATTCCATGATGTAAGGTATTCATCGTGTGGATGGCCAGAGGCTTTGTCCGTGTTGTGAAGTGGCAAACACTAGGGGGCGTACTTTTAAGGTGTTTGGCAGTAGGTCCGGGTGCGGGGTGTGGGAGGAAGTCAGGGTTAAGTTTATTCACACAGAGTTTGGTGGGTCCGTGCAATAGACTGCGGGCTCAGTGATGGAGGCGGAATAATTAGGGACTTTTAAGGATCTTTTCGACAGGTAAGTATTTAGATAAAAAATGACGGGTATGCGGTAGGGAATTTTAGGTAGATTCCAGAACAGGTTACATGGATGGTACAACATTGTGGGCCGAAGGGTCTTTAATGTTCTGTAGATTTCTATGTGATATGTTCTATGTTGGGCACACTTTTCATTATCCCACGATTGCATCGTTACAGCGGGGCCTGTGGCGACGGAGAGAAGAATTGGTGTTGCATCGCCTCCGGCTCGAGTACTCCGGTCCCCGCAACGAAAGCCGTGAATTCTTACTCCGGCTTTTAGGTGAATCAAGTCCTTCCAGAGGCGGCCGACCAGAGATGCTCACAGTTTTTCAGACGTGGTCTCAACAACATAGAATGGCACAGCAGGAAATCAGGCCCTGCTGCTCAATGTGCTTTTCTGAACCTATGGACATGCTCATTGTATGCCTTGTCAAATCAATCCTTTCAACCTGAGCTAGGTCTGCATAACTCCATTCTCAACACATTCATCTGGTATCTAATAACCTCTATCACATCTGCATCCTCCACCGCCACTTGCATTCATTCACTGTGCCCACCACGATGAGTATACAAATCAAAACTTGTAACAATCTCTTCTCCCTCCTGCCTTCTGGGTAAATGCTCCGAAGCATTCGGGCTCTCACGACTAGACTATGTAACAGTTTCTTCCCCCAAGTTATCAGACTCCTCAATGCCCAGAGCCTGGACTGACACCTTACTGCCCTATTGTCCTGTTTATTATTTATTGTAATGCCTGCACTGTTTTTTGTTCACTTTATGCAGTCCTGGGTAGGTGTGTAGTCTAGTGTAGCTTTCTCTGCGTTGTTTTTTTTTTTTTACGTAGTTCAGTCTAGTTTTTGTGCTGTGTCTTGTAACACCATGGTCCTGAAAAACGCTGTCTCGTTTTTACTGTATACTGTACCATCAGTTATGGTCGAAATGACAATAAAGGTGACTTGACTTGACTTGACTTGAACGCACATCTTCTCTGAACATTCTGAGTCAGGTTTAACATCACTATCTGACTAAAGTGTGTCTTTACAGCAGCAGTGTCGGGAAAATATACAGAACATCCACGAAGTTACACACTGCAGAAACAGTGCAAGAAGGAAATATTGAGTTACTGTTCTTCCTTTCTAATGAACTATATGCCCTCTGGCCATTTAAAGGTCCTCCTCAGAGAAAGAAATGCCGACTGTCCACACTGCTTGTGCCCACGTTACCAAGGATAAACTGCTCTGATGGGCAGAAGGGTGCAGAGTTGCCCATGTCTCCCGCTTGGGAGAATCACAAACCGTTACTCTTGCCACGCTGCTCATGAGAGAGAATGAGAGAGACACACAGATAAGAGGAAAACAAATTGAATCATCTGCTGCTGATAAGAGGGAGGAGAGAAGCCAATGATTTACTGTTATGTCTTTTGGAGAGGGCTGTTTACTTGGTCCTATTTTGTTCATTAAAATTCCTCAGTGGACAGCCGGAGTGGGCTGGTTTGATGCACTAAGCCTTTCAAAACTGATTGACACCTGAGACCCCGTGAGTAGGAAAAAAAGTGAGTTCTGGGGAGACACCCCTCAGACACACCAGGAGACACACTAGTGAGCACTGCTTAAATGTTGGAACCCACAAAAAAAGTGAGGGGCATCGGAGACCGAACGAAGAATCAGTCAATTTTAACAAACAGTGTTTATAGCGAGGCCGGTGGGGGCTTGGTTGTGTGTCCACCCTTGCCTAGGTGACGAGTACACCATTGAAGAACGGTCTAGCTAAAGGACAGAGGGGTCATACCTGAATGGCCGCAACAACATATCGACGGATCCAGAAAATAAAAGGTTTGATTGACTGAAGCTCAACCTTTTGATCGCTCTCTCTCTCTCTCTCTCTCTCTCTCTCTCTCTCTCTCTCTCTCTCTCTCTCTCTCTCTCTCTCTCTCTCTCTCTCTCTCTCTCTCTCTTTCTCTCTCTCTCTCTCTCTATCTCTCTCTCTCTCTCTCGATCTTTCCCTCCAACGGTTACAACAAAAGAACCAACAACTACCTCAGCCTTCATGAACTGAACTGAAATTTATACTTTCCCATGTTAATGAATTATCCCCTAGACAACGATAGAGCTTGATTATTATTATACCCACACTTTTAGGTATAGTATTGCTAACGTGGATTATCTGTATATTTGCATTGTTGATATTGATTTGTATATTTGACTAATAAACACTGTTTTGAAAATCGTAACAGACTCCAACGGATACTTGTATCTTTGCTGGTAAGACTCCCGGTGGTCGATAATCAGGAGTTCATACCTCTCTTATTCCTCAGTTCACCTCGAAAAACTCGCCTCAGCCTAAACTACATATACATTAGAACAACCAAAACAGTGGTTAACTGGGAGGGTGAGATAACAGACTTGCCCCTCCTGCTAAAAAATCTTACAAATGGCTAAACCATCATGTTTCCAGTCGTTGCCCCCTACCCTGAGCTCATCTGCCTTTTGTTCAATACTTCCTACATTGAACTGGAGGCAGCTCAGAACATGAGTCTCAACGGGCTCAGCCTTGTTGCTTCCTGACTTTGTCTGAGGCCTTAACAACATCTTCCAACAATGATTCCACTATCTGTACAATCATTCTGGTTATCATCCCCCTGCAACTCGATCTTAAACAACACAACGACACTTTTTTTTTAATGGCAAACATTCGCGCTGGGATATTAGGTTCACTCCGGTTCAGGTGTAAACTGACAGGTTGCCAGATGGCGGAGGAAATGAAGGAGCTTCACAACGAGGGGCGGTGTGGTGCGGCCTCCAGGCAGGGCTCTGTGCTGTCTCCCAGCGTTCGCTTGGCAAGCTCAGTTGTTGTAGTTTGTAGATTTCGGTGGTTTTTAATGCGCCTAGAACCTGAAACTGTTTATATATGTAAATGCACGCTTGTGCGGCCGTGTACATAAAGCGTTAAAGTATTTCATATATGCTTCTAATCTTTCTATTTTATACATATTGTATGTGCGGTGTGCCTCGTGTGACAGTTGGTATTTCGTTTAGTAGCTTGGCCCTGGCGGTAATGTGTGCTGAAATTGCAATTAAGCTTAAAATGAATTGAATTGAAATGAAATGAAACCGTCTCAACAATAGACGGCGCACCTTCCGAGGAAGAGATCCCAGTGATTCACATATCTGAACACCTCGTTCCAATCCTAACATTTTAGCCACATTTTAGGCTGAATGTACTTTCTAATTTTGGGCACACCTGCACATACACAAGTTTGTGGATCTGGCTCCCTTACGATAACGCCAGCATTCCATCGAGGAATCTCGTTCTCGTCCACAATAGTTTTTATTTCGACTTCACCAACAAAGACAACCCTATCAATACAGCTCACCATATCTCAGTCTATTCATTTCTAAGACACAGAACCACAGTCAGTGCCAGACACCTGACCGGTGAGACTTTCCCCGGCTTGGTAATTTGCACCTCTCTCCTCCCATCCGGAAGTATCCAGAGTGGTCTACCTGTTATTGAGCGGGTTGTCCACAATGGGTCTCTGCACTGACTCTGGCTTTTAACACCTTTCACCTTCCTGGCTCTCACGCAGTTTCCTGTATCCTACACATCAGGTGCAAATACATCTCTGTATGTCTTCCCTGTCACCCCCTCGGCTTTCCGAATGATCCCGAGTTTCAGATCCAACTCTGTAACACAGTGTGTTAGAAGATGCATCTGGATAGCCTTCCTACAAGTGAAGTTGTCAGGAGCTCTTGAGGACTCCCTGCCTTCCCACATCTCGCAAAGGAGTATTCAACTGTCCGGCCAGACATTGCTACTGCTCTGACCTTGCGAATATAAAGAAAGAAACAATAATTAATCAGTAAACAAATCCACCAACAGTTCTGTGTCTTCTCTCACCCAAGCTTCCTCCTTGAAGAGTCAAAGATAGAAACCTTCTTATTTCCGCTCAAAACCAATTTCCCGCTGCTCTATCCCTCTATTCTGGCTCATCACTCACACAAACACACACACACACACACACACACGCACACACACACAGTGAAAATCTCTCCACACCATCCCATTCAACACGTCTAGGTTCAGACACAGACTGGATCTCCATCCACACCGTCTCAGCATACACTTCCGGGGTCAGACACAGTGAAGCTCCCTCCACACTCACTCCCGGGGACAGGCACAGAGTGAAACTCCCTCCAAACAGTCGCATCACACTCTCCTGAATTTAGACACTGGGTGACGCTTTCTCCGGACCGTCCTAGCGCACACAACCGGGTTCAGGCACAAATTGAAGCTCACTGCCCCGGGTCCCTTCAGAAACTACGATGTTCCGAAGCTTCCCTCTCACCAATCCCCAAAACTCTGCCGATCCTGAAGTCTTGAATTGTGTGCCGGCTCGTAGAATGTGTATGCGTTTCTGTTCCGGAAGTGTGCAGGGAACAGGATGGAATTGGAAGAAGGGTTGGTTTTGTCGGGAGCACGGATATGGTGGTGAGATAGCGGTCACTGGGATGAATTGTTATCGATCCAAACGATCGGCCTGTTCACACAGCACATTGCAGAGGCTCAGAAGCGAGTGATCGATATCCGGAGGAAGGGGGCTGGATGGAGAAACAACAGAGGTTACTTCTCCCCCTTACTCCCCAAATATCCATATAAACTGAGAGAGAGGGAAACGGGTCGAGCAGGAAGAGGATTAATAGAATCGTGGTGGACCTGCAGGGGAGCGCGTCAGGGAGACGGGGAGAGGATTTGTGGAAGGAGGAGATAACGGAGGCGGCACGCAGTGTAGGGGATGGAGGGGTGATTTAGACAGGGTTTGTAGAAGTAGATGGCGGAGGGGTAAACGGGGAGGGCTGTAGGGGAGTCGTGGATGACGGTGACGAGGATGGTCGGCTGGGAAGGAGGGTCGACGAGGAACAGGAGGCGGAAAACTCAATGCACCAGGAAGACCTTCTTCCCCTCCGCCAGAATAGTATTGAACGCATCAGCACCACCTCCACATTTTTGCGGCATTTATTAGCTTTTTGCATTTGACATTAATTTTACATATTTGCGCGCTGCTGATCCTTCGAAATAACAAATCTCAGGTGGTCTAAGTCACAGATAATAAAACAGACCGTGAATCCGGTAGAAAAGTTGCGATACAGGTGGACAGGACATTTGACACGCTGGCCTTCATCAGTCAGGACACTGAGTCCGGGAGTCGGAGGTCACGTTGCAGTTGCAGATGACGTCGGTCAGGCCGCACTTGGAGTATGGAGTTCAGTGCTGCTTGCCTTGCTCCAAGAAAAATCTCAACGAACTGGAAAGATTGCAGAGGGAGATTTCCAAGGATGCTGCCGGGACAGGGAGGAACTCAGTAATGGAGCGAGGATGGGAATTCTGAGACTTCTTTCAGTGACCTCATAGAGGTGTATAAAACTACAAGCGGCACGGCTAAGGCGAATGCATGCACTCTATTTCCCCAGGGCGCGGGTACGAGAACATTGACGAACATGATTAAGGTGAGAGTAGCTGAAGACAGAAGCGGGAGAGCGAGTGGTGTAGAGTCAAGGGAACAAGAGGAATGCGGAGAGTGAGTAGAGGGGGAATAGAGAATCGAGGGAGAGACCGGGATAGAAGGGTGAAGAGTTGGGAGGAAGGGAGGCGAGAGTCGTGGTGGTGGGGGGGGGGTAGAAAAATGCAAATGAAATGGAGCCGAGAGTGGAGAGGGATGAGAGAGAGAGTTTATCGGGACGAGGGTAAAGAGAGAGTGAGATGGTAAGATTACCCTAAGGGTAAGGGACAGAGCGGATGGGTTAATGTGAGTCAAAGAAGGAAATGGGTTAGAAAGAGCGCGTTATCATTTGATTCAAGTCGGACCCACTGCCTGTTGACAGAGAATCTGGATCTGGTCAGAAATCCCTGGGCATAAATGTGCAGACTTCTCACAGATGAAGCGCTGACGAAACTCAGTGCAAATCTCAAACTCGCCGAACCATTCACATGTACCGCATTCGAAGCCTCCAGCTTTTATCTGGTACACGACATTCGTGGCCATTTTCCTATCAGGGAGGGGTAAAGAATTTCAATGCACCTCCAGCTGGCAGCTGTGTGTCAATCCCCTACTTCACAGACGCCCTCCCTCACCATTGGCCTGTGGCACCCCAAAATCTCCCACATCCCCCCCTTACAGTAACCGCAATACTCAAACTGACCCACTCTCTCTCTCTCTGCAGCCCTGCGTCAGACCCCAAAGTAATCCCTTCCCTCACTATCTCCCCACAGATCGGTTTCAGAGACCAGAATAATAACAGTGCCCAACATTCTCCTCACAGCTCCGTGTCAGTCCCCAAAATATTCCTGTAGCGCCAGTGTCCCCCAAAGCCCCATGTCAGTCCTCAAAATGTTCCCACGTCTTTAATGTCTCCCCACAGAACTGTGTTATCTGTCTAAGTACTCACACTCACCACCTCCACCCCACCGATCAGTGTCAGTCCAAGGTACACCCACTGGCTGACTCTCTCCCCACAGCACCCAAAGTCCCCGAAATAATCCCACTGCTCAACCCTCTTCTTAGAGACCTGTGTCAATCATCAAAACATCTCCCACGTCCCATGCACTCCACGGACGTGTCTCTCTGAACCACTGAACCATTCTCTCCCCACAGATCTGTGTCTGAACCCAAAGTACACCCCTCCCTCATCTCTCCCCACGGACATGTGACAGACCCCAACATACTGCCACTCCTTCACACTCTCAAACAACGTTGGTCAGTTCCCAACAGAGCACCATAGTCCCCAAACGTTCCCGCAGCCTGTGCCAGACCGCAAACTAAACCCACCGCCCACTCGACTCTCGCAACCTGTATCAATCTCACGACTCATTTTATTCTCAGGAACATGCAAGACCCCAAATCTCACCCATCTTTGCATTTTCCAATCCAGAATGCACTGCCTTGGTCCTGGACAAATTTCTTTACAAAATTCTGTGAAATTAGAGGACTATCATGAATGATTGAATTTCAGGTGTGTCACGTTATGTCTGACCCAGGGAGAGTGTGAAGGGGTAGCGCAGAAGGAGTTATATCTGTATCTCACTCCAGGAGAATGAGATGGCAAGATGCATAAAGCATCCGGGAACATGTGATGGGACGGTGTGGAGGAAGATTCACCCTGTGTCTGACCCCGGGTGTCTGTGATGGGACGGTGTGGAGGGAGATTCCCTCTGTGTCTGACCCCGGGTGTCTGTGATGGGACGGTGTGGAGGGAGCTTCACTCTGTGTCTGACCCCGGGAGTGTGTGATGGGACTGTATGGAGGGAGATTCACTCTGTGTCTGCCCACTAGGGTGTGTGATGGGACGGTGTGGAGGGAGATTCATTCTGTGTCTGACCACGGGAGTGTGTGATGGGACGGTGTGGAGGGTGATTCACTCTGTGTCTGACAGCGGGTGTCTGTGATGGCGCAGCGTGGAGTGAGATTCACCCTGTGACTGACCCCGGGAGTGTGTGGTAGGACGATGTGGAGGGAGATTCACATATACACACACACACACACACACACACACACACACACACACACATATATATATATATATATATATATATATACCTTCCGTCGATCAGAAACATACCTCTTCCTCTGTTGAATTTATTTCAAGAATAATTGATTTTGAGTTACAACAATGCTGCTTCGCCTCACCGTAGAGAATTGCAAACGGGGATAGAAAATAAAGCCGGTCTTCATTTCTGATCCAGTCCTTGGAACAAGCATGGTCTGGAATTCAGAAACAAGCAACAGTGATTCTCCCTCTGCCCGTCCCGGAGTCAGGCATTGAATCGGTATCCCTCCTCACTCACACACTCCCGGGGTCAGACACAGAGTGAATCTGTCTCCGCGTGGACCCATCACACTCTCCCAGGGTCAGACACAGAGTGAATCTCCCGCCGCACCGTCCCATCACGCACTCCCGGAGTCAGACACAGAGTGAATTTCCCTCCACGCAACCCCATCATACGCTCCCGCGATCAGGTACATAATGAAGTTTCCTCCACACCGTCACATCACACACTCCCGAGGTCAGACACAGAGTGAATCTCCCTCCACCTCGTCCCATCACAGACACCCGGGGTCAGACACAGGGTGAATCTTCCTCCACGCAGCCCCATCATACGCTCCCGCGATCAGGTTCAGAATGCAGTTTCCTCCACACCGTCCAATCTCACACTCCAGGGGTCAGAAACGTAGTGATCCTCCATCCACACGGTCCCATCACGCACTCCTGTGGTCAAACACAGAGTGAATCTTCCTCCTCCCTGTCCCATCACGCACTCCTGTGGTCAGACACAGAGGGAATCTCCCTCCTCCCTGTCCCATCACGCACTCCTGTGGTCAAACACGGAGTGAATCTTCCTCCTCCCTGTCCCATCGCACACTCCCGGGGTCAGACACAGAGAAAAGTTCATTGTACAGCATCCGAAAACACGATCCTGGTGTCAGAGAAGGAATGAATCTCCCACTGCACCGTCAGACCTCACAGTGCCGTGGTTAGACAGAGATTGAGGCTACCTTCCCACCGTCCCGGCACACACTGCCGAGGTGAGGTACAGAGTGAAGCTTTCTCCAAACTGTCCCATCGCACATTCTCTGGGTCAGACACAGAGTGAACCTCCTTCCACACTGTCCCATAGCTCTGGGGTCAACCTCGGTCTGAAGCTTTCACTCCACCGCACTATCACACCCTCCTTTGGTCAATCATGGAGTGAAGCTCCCTGCACACTCTCCCATCACACAGTACTGCGGACCAACACAGAGTGAACCACCCTCTACACTACCTCTATACAACCACCCGTGATCAGATAGGAAATGAGACAGTCTCTGCACCATCCCGCCGCATACTCCCGTGGTCAGTCAGAGTATAATGTGCCTTCTAGCCGGTGACGTCACACAGTACAGGGGTCGGAGAACGAGGGAAGCTCCCTCCGAACCGTCCAATCAAACAACGCTGGTTTCAGATATGGGGCGGCATTCCGTCCAGGCCCGCGTCACCGTTACTGGTGTAAGACACAATCATGACCACGGCACATCCCATCCCAAAAGCACTCACCCCCCACCGCCCAGCCAGACCTTCCCATCACACGCACGCACTGTCAAACACAGAGTCCCATCACAAACACGGGGTGAGGGGTGAGACTTAAACTCCCTGTACACCGTCCGATCACACACTCACAATCAGACGGAGAATGAATCTCTCTCTCCATGGCCCCATCACACACTCCACCAGTCAGACAGAAGGAGAAGCTGCCACCAAATGGTCCCATCGCACACACCCTAGTCTAACACAGCGTGAATCTTCTTCCTCCCATCTTATCACACAATTCTTGGCGTGTCAGAGAGTGAAGCTCCCTCTGAACCGTTCAATCACACCCCACAGTGTTCACACACAAGGCGAAGTTCCGTCCACATTCTCCAATGGCGCACTCCACAACATCGAATCACACAATCCATTGTCACACAGAATAAACGTCTCTCAATAACGTCCCATCACACACTCCCGATATCAGACACAGACTGAAGCTGTCTCTCCACGAACCCATCACACACTCCGGGATTCAGATTGAAACTCTCTTTCCAAGGTGCCATGACACACTTCAGGGGTCAGACATGTGGTGAATATCTCTGTGCACTGTCCCATCACACAATCCCGCTGTCAGACACAGAGTGAAGCTGGATCCACACAGTAGTGAAGATGCAACTTCTTCCACGCAGCCCCATCACACATCACTGGGTCAAACACAGAGTGACGCATCGTCTCTCCAAGCCTGCCCTGTGATGAGGAGAGGGTGAAAGAGGGGGATGATGCCTCACCTCTTCTGCTGGTCAACAATTCACAGATTTGAGCCTTGGTTTCGTTGACAGATCTGTACTTCGTTTCCATCTCAGTGAACTGCTGACGGAGATCGCTATGCATTCGTTTAAAAGTCGGACGAATCTGTGATACTGAGAGAGATGGTGAAGGATGTTTAGCGTTTACAGAGAAACGGGAGTCACGCTACCGAACGGGTCACAGAGAGTGTTGAGTCAGTGTCACGGTGAAGCGTGTCACAGTGAAGGATGTGCCGGTGTCACAGTGAGAGGCGTCATCGGAAACATGAGGGGCGTGTCTGTGTATCTCTGAGGGGTTATCAATGCCCTGGTGAAGGTTTTGTTGTTGTTACAATGTGGTCTGTGTCGGTATCGTGGTGATGATCAATTCACAGTCTCAGCGCGGGGCATGCTCGTGTTGCTGTGATGGGGCTGTCTCTCGACATCACGGAGAGGGAAATGTCAAAGTGAGGAGTCTGTTCGTGTCACGGTGGGTGGAGTATCTGTGTAACGTGTGGATGCTGCTCTCATTGAGAATGGTGTCTGTGTCACCGTGGGAGGCATGTCATGGCCACGGTGTGTGTTCGGTTGCCACGCTGAGGTGTGTGTCGGTATGATGGATAAAACTTTGTCGGCGCCGTTGTGAATTTAGATGTCGGTATCACAGTAAGGGTTTTGTCTGTGTCAGGGTTAGGTGTGGGTATTTGCTTCGGGGTGAGGGGTGTTACAGTGACGTGTAAGTCTTTGTCACGGTGCGGAGCTGGACGGGTCACGTTGAGGAGCCTGTAGGTGTCAGTGGTGTCTCAGTGTCACAGTGACGGGCGTGTCGGTGTTACTGTGAGGTGTGTTTCGGAGTCTCCTTGTGACAGGTTCTCTGGGGTCATACGGGTGGGAAATCTCACATATCTTACATTCGAAGTTTGAGTTTAACTCTTGGACTGGTATTCGACATTGGCGTTGGTTCCTGTTGATCTCCTGATTTTCTGCCCAAAGGAGTTTGTAGTTTCGTTCAGGAGAGATCTGAGATGGTGAAGGATGTTTGGCGTTTATAGTGTGTCAGTGTCACGGTGAGGGTGTAACAGTGAGGTGTGTGCTGTTGGCACAGTGAGGGGCGTCGGCGCCACAGTGCGATACGTGTCTGGGACATGCTGAGGGGTATATTATGTTACCAGCGAGGTTTTTGTTGGTGACACGATGGGAGCTGCGTCAGTATCGCGGTGATAGTTGATTCCGTGTCACACCGAGTCGGTGTTTCAGTGAGAAACGTCTAGCTGTCATTGTGATAGGTGTTTCTGGTTCAATGTGAGAAATGCACCGGGTCATATCGCGGTGTTTCTCTATGTCACGGTGAGAGATATGTCGGAGTCACAGTGCGAGGTGTGACGGTGTTGCAAAGAGAGACTCGTCGGTGTCATAATGTCCGGTGTATTGGTGTGACAGTGGACAAAATGCCGATGTCACGGTGAGGGGTGTGTCTGTCTCACGAGAAAAGACCTGTTGTTGTCACGGTGGATGTGTCGGTGTCACGGTAAGTGTAGAGTTATTGACACGGTGCGGACTGAGTGGGTGGCTTAAAAGTGATGGACATGTCTGTGTCACAGTTAGGGATGTTTCTACGTCACAGTGCGGGACGTGTCAATGTTACAGTGACTCGGTATTACATTGGTATTACGTTGAGGGATATGTTGGTATCATGTTGAGGGATGTGTTGGTGGGGGTTGTGTCGGTGTGACGGTGAGGGGTGAGTCGTGGTCATGCTGAGAGACCCGTCAGTACCATAGTGAGGGGTGTGTTGATATCACCGTAAAGGGTTTTTCTGGGAAATGATGGGAATGTGTCGCTGTTACAGTGGCCATTTTTATTCTCTGCGGTTTTGTCGTTCCGACCGGTGTGAAACTCACCATGAATCCTCCAGCAGATACCCGTGATAATGAGGGTCGCTGTTAAAACGAAGATTATCCATCTGCTTGAGTCTGATCTGTCACTCCTTGTGAATCGATCACTGCCCATTCCGTCTGCTGAAAAATCATTCCTTGTCTTTGCCAATCCATCGTCATAGTCCCTGATCCCTGCTGTTCCCACCCTCTGCGTTCAAATCACTCTGTTTCCTCATGCCGAGCAGTGACCAGAAATCACAGAACGGAGCAGAACCTTCGGCCCGAAACTCGGCTATAACAATTATATATTCTATCTAAGTCTGTTTTACGACTTAGTTGCTCATCTCCATGCAATCCCTGCACATACGCGTGCCTACCAAAGAGCCAATTTAACCCCAATGTCGATTTGCCTCCACCACCAACCCGGAAAGCACATTCCACTCATCGCACTCTCTGGGCAAACAAAATAGTGCCGTTCACCTCTCCTGAAAAGAATCTCCCTCTCCACTTCCACCGCGCTATTAGTCATTTCTCTCCGAGGATGGATGAGAAAGCTACCGGTTGCCTGGTCTATATCTGTCTTGTTATCCGTCTGCTTGTTATATTATGCATCTATAGTTATCTTTCTGTCTTGTACATTACCTCTGTGCTTTGCGCCCTGCGTGACCGTAGGTTTTCTGTTTGGCATTCGGTGACATTTTCCCTCCCGAGTAATGTCACCCGACCTCCTTTAATTCCTTCCGTATGTAGACGGCTGAAAATAGGGATCCCAGAAATATTGGTCTGTCCGACTTGTTCCTCCTGCAAGGACTCAATAATGTCTACAATATCATCAAAATGTGTTAATTCATGCCCTGAGCTCACCCGCCTTTAAAAAAAATACTTACAGCATTGAAATATACACAGCTCAGAACACCAGTATCATCGTTGACAAAGTTCCGCACGGAAGGTTAGTGAGGAAGTTTCAATCGTTAGGTATTAATTTTGAAGTCGAAAAATGGATTCAACAGTGACTAGATGGGAGGTGCCAGAGAGTAGTGGTGGATAAATGTTTGTCAGGTTGGAGGCCGGTGACTAGTGGTGTCCCTCAGGGATCTATACTGAGTCCAATGTTGTTTGTCATATACATTGATAATCTGTATGATGGGGTGGTAAATTAGATTAGTAAATCCGAAAATGATACGAAGATAGGTTGCATTGTAGATAATGAAGTAGTTTTTCAAAGTTTGCAGAGAGATTTAGGCCAGATAGAAGAGTGGGCTGAAAGATGGCAGATGGAGTTTAATGCTGATAAGTATGAGCTGCTACATTTTGGTAGGAATAATCAAAGTAGGACATACATGGTAAATGGTAGGGCATTGAAGAATGCAGTAGAACAGAGTGATCGAGGGAGAATAGTACATTGTTCCCTGAAGGTGGAATCTCATGTGGATAGGGTGGTGATGAAAGCTTTTGGTATGCTTCCCTTTATAAATCCAAGTATTGTGTATAGGAAACACGAGGAAATCTACAGATGCTGCAAACTCAGGCAACAGACACAAAAGGCTGGTGGAACACAGCCGGCCTGGCAGAATCAATAGGAAGAAGCACTGTCGTCTATTTGGGCCGAGACCCCTTGTCCGGACTAACTGAAAGAAAAGATAGTAAGAGATTTCAAAATCGGAGGGGAGAGGGACGCGAAAACATAGGAGAAATCCGGAAGGGGTTGCGTGAAGCAAGGAGTTGGAAAGGTGATTGGCTAAAAAAAAGATACAGAACTGGGGAAGGGAAAGGAACAAGGCGCTGAAGTCCTAGGGAGAATGAAAAGGAGAGGGGAGCACCAGAGGGAGATGGAGAACAGGCAGTGATGGGCAGAGAGAGAACTAAAAGGGGAAGGGAGAAAATAAATAAATCAGGGATGGGGTAAGAGAGGAGGAGGGGCATTAAAGGAAGTTAGAGAAGTTTGAACAAGTTAGGTCTTTATTCTTTAGAACGTAGAAGGTTGAGGGGGGACTTGATGGAGGTATTTCAAATTATGAGGGGGAAGATGGAGTTGACGTGGATTGACTTTTTTCATTGAGATGACGGGCAATTCAAACAAGACAACACGAGTTGAGGGAGAGGGGGCAAAATTTCAGAGGTAACACAAAGGGGAATGTCTTTACTCTGAGAGTGCTGGCTGTCTGTAACGAGCTTCCAGTATAAGTGTTAGAGGCAGGCTCGATATTGTCATTAAAGTTAAACTTGGATAGGTATATGGACAGGAAAGGAATGAAGGGTTATGGGATGATCGCAGGTCAGTGGGATTAGGTGAGAGTAAGCGTTTAGCACGGTCTACAAAGGCCGAGATGGCCTGTTTCTGTGCTGTAATTTTTAGATGGTTATATATAATACAAAACATTGCATTTCTTCCTTCCTGATGACATTGCCCAGGAATTTTAGTTTCCTCTCATTTAATGTTCTCACTAAAGATCTTGCTATATGGGGACGTTGGAGTATTGTCTCATTAGTACCCCATCTCTATGTGATATTTTCAGCATTCTTCTAAGAAACCACCTTCCTGTTGCTTCTAAGTTTCTTTTGAGTTCTGGTCTTACAGTCCACGTTTCGGAAGCACACAGCAAGATTGACCAGAAGTAGTATTTCAGTAGCCTAAGCCTTGTTGTCATAGAAATCTGTCAGTAGGTAAAATGGTTTCATTTTTTGGAAGTTGGTTTTGGCAATGACAATTCTTATTTTTATTTCTACTCTACATCCAGCATCTTGTGACGTAAAGCTGCCAAGGTAATTAAAGCTCCAGAAAACATGTTGTCCAAATCCACACATTCCAGATCCTTTCTGTACCCAACAAATATGGCCTTGCTCCATTTCCGAATCTCAACCCAACGACTGCCCTATACTTTTCTATAATCACCTGGAGACAAATTACTTTATGATCACTCGATACAAAGTCTGCTCCTACACAAAGCGCTGACACCTGCCGTCTCATTCCGCAGTAGATTATAAAGTAGTGTTTTCTCTCACTGGGACTGATCAAGGAATCATCCCTGAATATTTTTGTTAAACTCTATCCCACTGGTCCTTTAGCAGTAGGCGACTCAGTCAATACGTGGAAAGCCGAAATCACCTGCTATAACAATTTTATATATACTGCAACAGTCTGCGATCTTTCTGCAGGTTTCTTCCTCCTAATCCAGCAGACTGTTTGCTGGTCTATAATGTAGCCCCATAACATGACCACGCATTTCTTATTCCTCATTTCCACCGATAAAGTCTCACTTAGACGAGCTGCCTTGTATGTTCTGCCTGCGCTCTGCGGTGAGATTTTCACAGCCCTGTAATGTCACCAATCTTTCTGAAATTCTTCCGCTTTCTCACGCCTAAAAATAGGGAACCCCGAAACATCGTCCTGTCCTGCTTGTTCCTCCTACAACCAATTCCCAATAATGGTCACAATATCATAATCGAATGTGTTGATTCGTGCCCTCAGCTGGGACGGGTAGTTATCCTGTCCTTTAATTTAACAGATAAATCCCGGACTTCACTTTGCAAAACCACCTTCCCATGTCGCTGGTACCGATATGGACCAGGACATACTGTTGTTCACTCACCCACTTCAGAAACATATAGAAGGAATGGTGTTGGGAGAATGGAGGAAGGAAGGGGAGGAGATTGGAGGCTATAGAAAGGGTGTTCAGACTGCAGCCGTTGGAGCAGAACGTGTGAGTTGCCATTTTGTGGCACCCATCTCTATTTCGAGTCAGCTTAAACGCCGAAATCCACTGACCCGTGACTAGGAGTCACAGACAGAGCGAGAATCCCTCCATACAATCTCATCACACGCACCAGGAAACATGCACTGAGTAACGCTCCCTCAGCCACGATCCATCACACACAGTCCGGGGCCAGGCACAGAGTGAAGTTCCGTCCACACCTCCCGATCACACACTTCCAGGGTCACACAACCAGCGAAGCTGCCGAAATATTAAACCATTACTCTCCCGGAGTCAGACATCTGAGGTACCTCCCGCACCATCGCAGCACACTCTACTAGAATCAGAAAATGTACCAAACCCTCTCCCTTCTCCGGTCACCCCACTCACCAGTACCCAGCATTTCGGTTTCCCAGTAGTACGAATTGTGTGTGTCTCTCGGAGATTGTTTGTGTGTGAGAGTGGACTGTGTGCTGCCGAATGAGGAAGGAAGGGGAGGAGAGAGGAGGCCTGGGAAAGGGTGGTGAGATTGCAGTTCCTGATGCAAGTGATGTGGAACCACACGACCGGACTGTGTCTGCAGAGCTGTGGTGAAGCTCAGATCCTGGTGATAGATACACAATGGAACGGGGGAGTAGAAATACCAGACGTCATCGCTCCCCCATACTCTCCACTATTGCCTGTGACACAGAGTGGAAGGAGAGTGGAGGGACGGCGTAGATGGGGAGCGTTTCGCGGGTGGAGTGTATCACGGAGACCGGGGAGGGGCATCTGGGTATGTACGGGATTATGGAGAAGCCGAAGTGCGCAGGATAGGTTGTGGGTCAGGGAGACGCGATAGTTTGAGTGCGAGGGATGGGTGACGGAAACGGGAGTGGTGTACTGGAGACGGAGTGACAGTGACGGGGAATAGTGGAGGAGAGAGACAGTTTGACGGATTCGGGAAGGGGCTTTGGAGAGGGAGGATGTTATGCATGCGGGGAGGAATGTTTTCGAGGGTTTTCGAGTTACAGTGCAGGTTCAGTTACTCCCACTGTGTCCTCGCTATCACACCCTCGCCTTTCCGAATGACCCTGAGTTCATCCAGTTCATTTTCACACTGCTTAACGCGGCGTGTTAGAAGCTGCAGCTGGATGCGTTTAAGACCGTATGGCAAAGGAGCAGAGGTCGGCCATTAGGCCCATCGACTCATTTTATTTTCATGAGTTGATCCATTGTCCCATTTAGTTCCATTCCGCCGCCTTCTCACCATAAACGTTGATGTCCTTACTACACAGATACCTATCAATCTCTGAATTAAATACACCCAAGGACTTGGCCTCCACTGCCGCCTGTGGCAACAAATTCCACAGATCCACCACCTTCTGGCTAAAAAAAAATCTTTGCATCTCTGTTCTGAATGGGCGCCATTCAATTCTCAAGTCATGCCCGCTCGTACTGGACTCGCCCACCGTGAGAAACCACTTTTTCACATCCACTCTCTCCATGTCTTTCAACTTTCAAATTGTTTCTATGAGGTTCCCCCCCGCCCTCCGGATTCTTCCAGACTCCAGTGAGCACACTCCAAGAGTGGTCAGACGTTTTCCATATTTTAACCCTCCCTTTCCGGGAATCATTCTCGTGCATTTCCTCTGAACCCTCTCCAACGTCAGCACATCCTTTCTTAAATAAGGGTCCCAATGCTGCTCACAGCCTCAACATCACATCCCTGCACCTATATTGTTCTAGAAATAAATGCCAACATTGCATTCGCCTTCTTCCCCACCGACTCAACCTCTTCTCTTTCTCAAATTTCACAGTGAACTCAGTCATGTTATGATGACTGCCTACGAACTGTGTGTGTCTCTCGGAGATGGTGTGTGTGGTGTGTGTGTGTGTGTGTGTGTGTGTGTGTGTGTGTGTGTGTGTGTGTGTGTGTGTGTGTGTGTGTGTGTGTGTCTGTGTGTGTGTGTGTGTGTGTGTGTGTGTGTGTGTGTGTGTGTGTGTGTGTGTGTGTGTGTGTCTGTGTGTGTGTGTGTGTGTGTGTGTGTGTGTGTGTGTGTGCGTGAGAGAGAGCGGATTGTGTGTGTGTGTGTGTGTGTGTGTGTGAGAGAGAGAGAGAGGATTGTGTGTGTGTGTGTGTGTGTGTGGGTGTGAGCGGATTGTGTGCTGCCAGAATTGGAAGGAAGGTGAGAAGTGAGGAGGCCAGGGCAAGGGTGTAGAGATTGCAATCACTGATGCATCTTGTGTGGAACTACTCGAACGGCATGTGCATATGGAGCCGTAGGGAGGATCAGATCATTTTTATGGATATCCAGTGGAATGAGGGAGGTGTAACTCTCCCTCATACACGCAACAATTGCTGTGTCACAGAACGGGAGGAAAGACGACGACGTAGATGAGGAGCGTTTAGCGAGTGGAGTGTATCACGGAGACGGGGAGGGGCGTATGGCAACGTATGGGAGGATGAAGAAGGCGATGTGTGCAGGAGAGGGCATGGGTCACGGAGTCGAAGCTGCCTATAGGCGAGGGATGAGTGCCGGAGACGGGAGTGGTGCACCAGAGACTGAGTGACGTAAGCTCAACTTTTTGCTTCCTGACTTTGTCAGAGGTCTTAACAACATCTGTCCTACAACCACTCAGCTATCTGCAATGGCATTCTTATTTTCATAAAGTTTTAGAGAGTTCTTACAACATTCGTTCATACCAGCACTACGCTCTTTTAATGGTAAACCTCACCGATGGGGTAATAGTTCCAATCCAGTTGAGGTGTAAAAATGAGGGAGTTGTTCATGGGATACGACATGATGCCGCTGAGCAAGGTGATGGCGGTGGCCGCTGCCTCAAAGCGGGAGCCTCTGCTGCCCCCCAGTGTTCACGTGGCAGAAAACAATCTCTGTGGTGAACAATTGTAGATTACCGTAGCATTCAAAGTGCCCAGTGGCCTCAAGTTGCATAACTCTGTGTGTGTGTGTGTGTGTGTGTGTGTGTGTGTGTGTGTCTGTGTACATAATGCGTGAAGGTGTTTTATTGATATCCTCCATATGCTTGCTACGTTTCTATTGTATACATTTTATGTGTGTGTTGTGCCATGTTGGACTGTTGGTAATCCAATTAACAGCCAGATCCTGGCTGTTTTCATGGGCATTCCCGTGTGATGGAATTACAATTAAACTTAAATCGAATTTAATTGAAATGAAATGAAACCGTCTGGTCTGAGGAGTTCTCACCTTCCGTGGAAGAGAATCCAGGGATACACATACCTGAAGTTCTCATTCCAACCATAATGCTAAACTGAAATTTCTTTCTAAATTTGACCACAAATGAACGTACATAAATTTGCAGAACCTACTCCCCCTTTTTTTCCTATATATTGGCGTCTGAAGCGTAGACAACATAGAAACATAGAAAATCTACGGCACAACAGAGATCCTTTGACCCACAAATTTTGCCGAACATGTCCTTGCCTTAGAACTACCTAGGCTTTATCATTAGACCTCTATTTTTCTAAGCTCTACTTAGTCATCCACGAGTCTCTCAAAAGACCCTATCATTTCCGCCTCCACCGCCGCCGCCGGCAGCCATTCCACGCCGTCACAACTCTCTGTGCAAATAAACTTACCCTGAAATCACCTCTATTCCTACTTCCAAGCACCATAAAACAGTACCCTTTTGTGCTAGCCATCGCAGCCCTGAGGAAAAAGTGTCCGACTATTGTTACGTACCCCGTACCTGGGTGTTTTACCAGCAAATATAGAAGTATCCGTTAAAGTCTGGTGGTACTATTTTCAGCAGTGTTTATTAGTAAAATATACAAGTCAATATCAAGGCAAATATACAGATAATACACGTTAGCAATACTAAACCTAAAATAACAATCAATGATAAACAAGCTCTATCGTTGTCTAGGGGATAATGAATTATCATGAGAAAGTACAAAGTTCAGTTCAATTCATGTAGGCTCAGGTAGTTGCTGGTCGATGTGTTGTAATTGTTGGAGAGAGAGAGAGAGCGAGAGAGAGAGGACGATCAAACAGTGACAGCTATTGTCTTCCAAACCTTCCTTTACTTTCTGGATCCGTCGTTTCGTTGTGGCCATTGAGGTATGACTCCTCTGTTCTTTAGCTAGACCGTTCTTCCGTGGTGGACTCGTCACTCCGGCAAAGGTGGGCACACACACAAGCCCCCACCGGCCTTGCTATAACCGCTGTGAGTGAAATTGACCGATCCGTTCGGTCCCCGATGCCCCACACTTTCTCGTGGGTTTCTGATGCTCACTAGTGTGTCTCCTGCTGCGTCTGAGGGGGTGACACCCCAGACCTCACTTTTATCCCCACTCACGGGGTCTCAGGTGTCAATCAGTTTTGAATGGCTTAGCCCATCAAACCAGCCCACTCCGGCTGCCCACTGAGGAATTTTAATGAACAGAATAGTACCAAGAAAACAGCCCTCTCCGCAGCCATACGTCTTTCGGGAGTCATAACATGGTGGATAAACATAACTCTCTCTCAGGCTGTTATCGGTAACAGATGTCCTGGCATGTTTTCTTTTGTCTCTCCTACTCTCTCGTTAGCAGCGTGGTAACAGCAACAGTTTGTGATTCTCCCAGGGGAGGGGGACATTGACAACCTTGCACCCTTCTGCCCACCAGAGTTATTCATCCTTCGTAACACTATCCACTGATAAATGCCTCTCATTATCGTATACACGTCGACCTATTCATCTCTCTTCCTCGGTCGCTGCAAGGAGAAAAGGCCGATTTCACTAAACCTCATAAGGCATTCTCCCCAATCCTAGCTATATCCTTGTACTTTGGGGACCACATACCATTGAAAAATCTCGTTCTCATCCACAGTATCTCTTTTCTGTTCCACTAACAAGGAACACTCTATCGATACAGCTCGCCACATCTCAACCCATTACCTGCTGAGCCACAGAACCACAGTCAGTGCCAGAGACCTGACCGTTGAGACTTTCCCCAGCTTCAGCATTTGCACCTCTGTCCTCCCATCCAGAAGTATCCAAAGGGTCTACCTGCTATTGAGCGGGTTGGTCACAAGGGGTCTCTGCACGTCTCTGGATCTGCACTGTCTGTCACCCAGGTTCCTGTATCCTGCACGTTCGGTCTAAATACATCACTAAATATCTCTATCACCCCTATGCACACAGCGAGGAAGTTTCCTTGTTGCAGTACCGGGACTATCAGTGTGTGGCTGTCACTATGAGGGGCGTGTTCGTATTACGACGAGGGTTGTGTCTGTGATACAAAAGCATTGTAAGGGGTTTTTCTGTGTCCCTTTGAAGATGGTGTCTCTGTGCGTCTTTTTCATGCCGTATGCCTTCTGTGAATTGGTCGTTCCCTCTTGTTATCGATAAATCGTCAAGTTCCTTTTCACAAACTAACTCCCTGCACTTTCCACCGGATGAGGTCAGATCACTCTGCTCTTTCTACAGAGCAGAGAAGGTAAATCACACAACAGAACAGACCCTTTGGTTCAAGAATTGTGATATCTCAGTTCTGAATTTGTTCTCCCGACATCTGTCTCCTTCCATTCCTTGCACACCCACGTACCTATAGAAGAGCCAGTTAAAAGTCTGTATGGATTTACCTCCACCACCAGAACTGCCAGAACTTTCCAATTACCCGCCAATCTCTGTGACGACAAAAACTTGCCAAATTCATCTCCTTTGAACCTACCCGCTCTTACCTCAATGCAGGTCTTCTAATATTAGACATTTCCATCCTACGGGTAAAAGATACAAGCTCTCTGGTCTACGTGCGTCCCGTATTGTTATAAACCTCAAAACTAAACTTAACTCGAGGTTGCATCTATCCTTTTCCATACTTATCCTGTATCTAATGGCATTACCAACACTAGATGCAAATTGTTCCCTGACACACACTTCTGACCCCTGGCGTGTCCTAATCGCTAGGATGAGATCAAGTATTGCACTCTCTCATTGGGACTAACTATCTGCTGATTAAAGTTCCTTCCTTAACTGATTAAGAAACTATCCCAGTGGTCCTTTCACAGTCAGTACCAAGAATCTTAAACTCACCCGATGCCACAACCTGATGTCTCTTACAACAGACTCCGAACTCTCCACAGATTTGTTCCTCTAAATCCCCCGACTGTACGGTGGTCGATAATGTTGCCCCATGAACGAGTTCATACCCTTCTCATTCCTCAGTTCCACCTCTGAAGCCTCACCTTAGCTTAAATTATATAAACATTAGTACGACAAAAACAGCGGTAAACTGGAAGGCTGAGCTAACAGACTTGCCCCTCCTGCAAACAAATCTTACTAATGGCTAAACTATCATGCTTTCAATCGTTGGCTCCGACCCTGAGCTCATCTGCTCTTCGTATAATACTTATTGCTTTGAAATGGACATAGCTCAGAACCTGAGATCCAGCAGGTTCAACGTTTTGCTCGCTGACTTTATCTGAGGTCTTAACAACATCTGTCCCAACAATGACTCAACTTTCTGTTCAATCATTCTGGTTATCATCCCCCTGCAACTCTGGCTTAAACAACACATCGACCCCTTTCTTAATGGCAAACCTTCCCGCTGGGATATTAGTTCCACTCCGGTTCAGGTGTAAACTGACAGAGTTGCCAGATGGCGGAGAAAATGAAGGAGCTGCACAACGAGGGGCGGTGTGGCGCGATCTCCAGGCAGGAGTCTGTGCTGTCTGCCAGTGTTCATTCGGCAGAACACAAGAGCAGTTGTTGTAGTTTCTAGATTTCGGTGGCTTTTACACTGTCTAGGACCTCAAGCTGATTATATATACATGTGCTCGTGCGCGCGCGTGCGTGTGTGCGCCTGTACATAAAGCATGAATATATCTCACTGATACCCTACATATGCTTGCTAACTTGCTATTTTATACATATTACGTGATCTTGGTGTATCGTGTGACAGTTGGTGTTGTGTTTTTGAAGCTTGGCCCTGGCGGTCATATGTGATGGAATTGCAAATAAACTTGAAATGAATTGAATTGAAATGAAATAAACCGCTCGGTTTGCAGAGGTCGCAGCTTCCGAGCAGGAGCGCCCAGTGATACAGATATCTCAAGACTTCGTTCCAAATCCTAACATTTCAGTCACAGTTTAAACTGAATGTTCTTTCAAAGTTTGCAGAACCGGCTCCATTTTCCTGCCTATATACTGGTTAGTATATCGACCGCATACCATTGAGAAATCTCGTTCTCGTCCTCAGTACCTCTTTTCTGCTCACCTAACAAAGACTACCCTCAGGATAAAGCTCGCCAAATTTCACTCCTTTCCTTACTGAGCCACAGAGCCATAGTCTCTGTCAGAGACCTGACCGGTGAGACTTTCCCCTGCTTGGTAATTTGCACCCCTCTCCTCCCATCCAGAAGCATCCAAAGTGGTCTACCTGTTATTGAACGGATTGGCCGCAAGGGGTGTCTGCACTGGCTCTGGTCTAAAGTGGTCTAACGCATCTTTCCGCAC
The DNA here is from genome assembly GCF_030144855.1 of Hypanus sabinus. NCBI lineage: Eukaryota > Metazoa > Chordata > Chondrichthyes > Myliobatiformes > Dasyatidae > Hypanus > Hypanus sabinus. Next base: position 53,457 of record NW_026781644.1, read on the forward strand.
ATCTACCCTCATCCCATCCGCCCACCACCCCACTCGGGATGAAGTTTTGTCCATACAAACGATCGGCCTGTTCACACAGAATAGAGCAAAGGCTCAGAAACGAGAGATCAATATCCGTTTGAAGGGAGATGGTTGGTGTAACACTGGACGTCACCTCTCCCCCTTCCTCGCCATACTTCTATATAAACAGTGAGAGGGGGACGTGTAAAGGAGGAAGACGGTTAATGGAAGCGGGGTGGACCTGCAGGGGATCAAGCAGATCAGGGAGACGTGGACAGGTGTTGGAGAAGGAGGAGATGACGAAGACGGCACGCAGCGCAGTGAACGGAGGGTTGCTAGAGTCAAGAAGTGTGGAAGAAGAATGCGGTGGCGGAAACGGAGAGGACTGCAGAGGAAGTCGTGGCGGACGGTGACAAGGATGGTCGTCTGGGAAGGAGGGTTGACGAGAAACAGGAGGCCGAAATCTCAATGATCCAGAAACACCTTCTTCCCTTCCGCTGGCATTTTCTTGAACGTATGAGCACCACCTCCACATTTTTTGCGGCATTTATTAGCTTGTTGCATTTGTCGGTAATTTTTACATATTAGCGCCCCACTGATCCTTCAAAAGAACAAATCTCAGGTGGTCTACGTCACAGATAATAAAACAGACCGTGAATCCGGTAGAGAAGATGCGATACTGGTGGACAGGATATTTGACACGCTGCCCTTCATCAGTCAGGGCACTGAGTACGGGAGTCGGAGGTCACGTTGCAGTTGCAAATGACGTCGGTCAGGCCGCACATGGAGTATGGAGTTTAGTTCTGCTTGCCTTGCTCTGAGAAAAATCTCAACGAACTGGAAAGATTACAGAGGGAGAATTCCGAAGTTTCTGCCAGGATTTTAGGAGCTCAGTTATGGTGCAGTCGGAAATTTTCAGGCTTTATTTTGTGACCATGTAGAGCTGTACAAAACTACAAGGGGCACGGATAAGGCGAATACATGCACTCTTATTCCACAGGACTGGGGTATCGAGAACATTGACGCGCATGATTGAGGTGAGAGTAGCTGAAGACAGAAGCGGGAGAGCGAGTTGAGTTCGATAAAAGGGAAAGAGAGGGATTGGGAGAGTGTGTAGAGGGGGAATAGAGAATCGAGAGAGAGACAGGGATAGAAGAGGAAGAGTTCGGGGAAAGGGAGGCGAGATGCGGGAGGGAGAAAATGCGGATGAAATGGAAGAGGCGGGAGTGGAGTGGGATGAGAGAGAGTGTTCAGAGGAACGAAGGTGAAGAGTGGGCGAGATGGTGGGTAAGATTGCGATAGAGGGAAAGATAATAAGGCAAGGGTGAGAGGCAGAGCTGATGATGTAATGTGAGTCGGTGAGATAAAGACGGTTTTGCCACTTGTTTAAGTCGACCCTATTGACTGTTGACAGAGATCCTGGATCTTTTCAGAAAGATCTGAGCACAGAAGCGCCGACTTCTCGCAGATGAAGCAACGCTTATCCTCACTGCAATGTTCAAAGTGAGGGTACCATCCACATTCAATGCATTCGAAGACTCCAGCCTTCATTTGGAACACGATATTCGAGGCCACTCTCCTATCAAGAAGGGGTAAGCAATATCAGCGTACCTTCAGCAGGAAGCCGTGTGTTAGTCCCCAAAATCACTGACGCCCACTCTCGCCAACGACCTGCGGCACCCCAAAATTTCCCACAATCCCACTTTCCCAGCACAGCCCTGTCTCAGTATCCAGAATTTTCTCAATGGTCCACTTTCTCCCTGCAGCCCTTTGTCAGTCCCCAAAATATTCCCACAGCGTCAGTCTCTCCCAAGGCCCCATGTCAGTCCTCAAAATGCTGCCACATCTTCAATGTCTCCCCACAGGCCTGTGTTTTCTGCCTAAGTACTCAGACTCACCACTCCCACCACACAGATCAGTGTCAGTCCAAACTACACTGCCTGACTCTCTCCCCACAGCCCCGTGCCGGAACCCAAAATAATCCCACTGCTCAACCCTCTTCTTAGAGACCTGTGTCAATCACCAAAACACCTCCCGCTTCCCATGATCTCCCCACGGACGTGTCTCAGTCCCCAGAGTACTCCCACTGAACTATTCTCTCCCCTCAGATCTGTGTGTGTCCCCTATGTACACCCCTCCCTCATTCCCTCACCACAGACATGTGCTAGGCCCCAAAGTGTTCCCACTGCCTCACTCTCTCCTACAACCTGGGTCAGTTCCCAAAAGAGCTCTGCAGCTCCAGTCTCTCCCCACAGACCCGTGTTAGTCCCCAAAATACGTGTGCATCCCACTTTCAATCCGACCCCGCGCGAGTCCCCACGATAAACCCAATGCCTAGCCTTCTCCCTAAAGATCTGTGGCAACCACCAAAACACTCCCACTTCGCACTCTCTTCCCACAGCCCATGCAAGTTCCCACATTAATTCAACTGCACACCCTCTACCAACAGACTTTGTCAATCCCCAAACAAAGCCAATTGCACACGCTCTCCATACAGCCCTTATCAGTCCGCAAACTAATATCAATGCCCACTCCTTCTAGCAAACAGCGTCAGTCCCCAAACTAATCTCACTGCCCACTCCCCTCTCGCAGACTGTGTCAGTCCCCAAACTAAACACATTGCCCACTCCCTTCACTCAGCCTGCACCGATCCCCGACTCACTCTTTTCTCAGAAACTTGCAATACCCCAAATCTCACCCATAGTTGCATTTTCCAATCCAGTATGAACTGCCTTGGTCGCGGACAGATTTCTCAACAAAATTCTGTGAAAATAAATTACTATCATTAAAGTTTGAATTTAAGGAGCGTCACGTTACGTCTGACAAAGGGAGAGCGCGAAGGGATGGTGTGGAAGGAACTCTGTATCTCACACCAGTAGAATGTGATGGCAAGATGCAGGGAGCCTCACTCTGTGTCTGAACCGGGGAGTGTGTAATGCGACGGTGTGGTGGGAGATCACTCTGTGTCTGACACCGGGAGTGTGTGATGAGACGGTATGGAAGGGAGATCACTCTGTGTCTGACCATGGGAGTGTGTGATGGGACGTACTGGAGGGAGACTCACTCTGCGTCTGAACCGGGGAGTGTGTGATGCGACGGTGTGGAGTGAGCTTCACTTTGTGTCTGATCAAGGGAGTGTGAGTTGGGACGGTGATGCTGGAGCCTAACTCTGACTCTGAGCCCCGGAGTGTGTGATGAGACCGTATGGAGGGAGCTCTGTCTCTCTCTCTCTATCTATCTATCTATCTATCTATCTATCTATCTATCTATCTATCTATCTATCTATATATATATATATATATATATATATATATACTGCTCTTCAGTTCATCTGACAAATACCTCTTCCTGGCTTGAACTGATTTCAAGTAGATTCGATTTAGAGTTGCAGCAATGCAGATCGGCCTCAGTGTAGGATCATTCAAACGTGGATATGTAATAAAGCCGGTCTTCATTTCTTTTTTTAAAAACTTATTTTATTGCATTTTTAAATGTTTACAAAGTAAAGTATGAAAAAACAATGTATGTAACCCTTACCCCCTCCCCTTAACCCCTCCCCCTAACTGCCCTATAGAAAAAAAAGAGAATGAAAGAAAAAAAAAGAAAGAAAGAAAGAATGCCTGGTTGTTGGAAGAACTCCACATGCTCCATGGAATTCGTAATAACTTTAATATGTATATTTATTTCTTTCCCCTAATAAGCAATTGTTTCATCTTCAGAGCATCTATATATTTATTCCTGTCTTTTGTAAATAAGGGCTCCAAAATTTCAGAAATGTTTCATATTTATCTCTTAAATTATAAGTATTTTTCTCTAATGGAATACAACCATAGATTTCTTTCTTCCAAGAGTCTATACTTAAATGTGTATCCGATTTCCAAGTAACTGCAATAGCTTTTTTGGCTACTGCCAGTGCAATTTTTATAAATTCTTTCTGATACTTATTTAGTTTGAGTTTCGGTTTTATCCCTTCAATATCACCTAGTAAAAATAATATTGGATTATGAGGAAATTGTGTTCCTGTAATTTGTTCCAGTAAAAGTCTTAAATTTGTCCAAAAAGGTTGAATTTTAGAGCAAGATCATGTCGAATGTAAAAAGGTACCAGTTTCCTGGTTACATCGGAAACACTGATCCGATAAATTTGGATTTATTTTTTTTTATTTTTTTGTGGTGTAATATATAATTGATGTAGAAAATTATACTGCGCTAATCTTAACCGAACATTTATTGTATATGTCATACTATCAAGACACAGTCTTGACCAATTTGTTTCTTCAATTTTAATATTCAAATCACTTTCCCATTTTTGTCTTGACTTATGGACTCCTTGTTTAAATACCTGTCTTTGAATCAAATTATACATACAATATATAATTTTTTTATTATTTCCTTTTTGAATTAAAATTTCTATTTCATTAGATTTCGGCAATAACATTGTTTGACCTAATTTTTCTCTTAAATAAGCCCTTAATTGAAGTAACAAAATGAAATGTTATTTGATATTTTATATTTATTCTTTAATTGATCAAATGACATTAATATACCTCCTTCAAAACAATTCCCTATATATCTAATCCCATTTTGAATCCAATTATATAAAAGTTGATTGTCCATTGTGAAAGGAATAAGTCTATTTTGAATTAAAGATCTCTTTGCTAATAAAGATTTTTTTGTCTCATCATCAACATTTATATTATTCCATAAATCAATCAAATGTTTTAATATAGGAGATTCTTTCTTTTCCCGTATCCATTTAGATTCCCATTTGTATATAAAATCTTCTGGTACGTTTTCTCCTATTTTATCTAATTCTATTCTAATCCTTGCCGGTTTATCTTTCTCGAAAAAAGATGCAATAAATCTAAGTTGATTTGCTTTATAATAATTCCTAAAATTTGGAAGTTGTAATCCTCCTAGATCAAATTTCCATGTCAATTTTTCCAACGATATTCTTGACATCTTTCCTTTCCAGAGGAATTTCCTCACATATTTGTTTAACTCTTGAAAAAAATTCTGGGGTAATTGTATTGGTAATGATTGAAATAAATATTGTAATCTAGGGAATATATTCATTTTTATAGTATTTACTCTACCTACTAATGTTATTGGTAATGCCATCCATTTTTCAAGATATTCCTGAATTTTTTTCAAAAGTGGTAAATAATTTAATTTGTATAAGTTTTTTATATCATTATCAACTCTTATACCTAAATATTTTAAACCATTTGCTGGCCATCTAAATTGAGTTATTAATCGACATTGATTATAATCTCCTTTAGTAAGAGGTAAAATTTCACTTTTATCCCAATTTTATTTTATAACCCGATATTTTCCCACATTCTTCTAGTCTATAAGATAATTTGCGTAGTGAATGTAATGGATCTGTTAAATAAAGTAGAACATCATCAGCAAATAAGTTAATCTTGTATTCTTCCTGATTAACTCTGAAACCCTTAATATCTGGGTCCATTCTAATTAATTCAGCTGGTGGTTCTATTGCCAACACAAGTAAAGCAGGTGATAGTGGGCAACCTTGCCTTGTTGATCTTGTTAACTGAAATGATGTTGAAATTTGACCATTTGTCACTACTTTAGCTTTGGGATTAGTATTTAAGGTTTTAATCCATTTTATAAATGATGTTCCTAGTCCATATTTTTCCAGTACCCTAAATAAAAAATCCCATTCCAATCTATCAAATGCTTTTTCTACATCTAAAGCAACTGCCACACTCATTTCCTCCCTCTTTTGTGCTAGATGGATTATACTAAATAACCGAGTTACATTATCTGCCGATTGTCTATTTTTCATAAATCCTGTTTGATCCATATGCACTAATTTTGGTAAGCATTTAGATGATCTATTAGATAAGATTTTTGCTGTTATTTTATAATCGGTGTTTAATAAATAAATAGGTCTATATGATGTTGGTTTTAAAAGGTCTCTATCTTTTTTTGGCAACACTATTAAAATAGCTGTTGAAAAAGATTCTGGAAGTTTATGCGTTCTTTCCGCTTGATATATTAACTCCATAAAAGGAGGAATTAATAAATCTTTAAACTTTTTTATAAAATTCAGGTGGAAAACCATCTTCTCCTGGAGATTTATTACTTTGAAGTGATCCCAAAGCTTCTTCAACTTCCTTCAATGTAAAAGGCATACCTAATCCCTTCTGTTCTTCTGTATTTAATTTTGGAAGAGTTATTTGTGATAAAAATTCTTCTATCTTAACGTCATCATTCTTTGATTCTGATTCATACAACTCAGAATAAAAATTCTTAAAAGCCTCATTAATTTCTAGAGGTTTATAAGTAATTTCATTCACTTTTGTTCGAATTGCATTTATTGTTTTAGAAATCTGATCTGTTTTTAACTGCCATGCAAGAAATTCACCTAGTTCATAATATCTCTGTTTAGTTCTCATAATTGCTTTTTCTGTTCAATATGTCTGGAGTGTATTATGTTTTAACTTCTTATTAATAAGTTGCCTTCGTTTTTCTTCTGTCATATTTCTTTGAGATTCTTTTTCTAATTTTATAATCTCTTTTTCCAATTGATCTATTTCTATCATATATTCCTTCTTAATTTTAGAAGTATAACATTATCTGGCCTCTCAAATATGCTATCATTGCTTCCCACAATATAAATTTATCATCAACTGAATGTAAATTTGTATCTAAAAAGAACTGAATCTGCTTTTTCATAAAATCACAAAAATCTTGACGTTTTAGTAGAATTGAATTAAATCTCCATCTATAAATTGATTCCTCTTTATCTATCATTATCATTGTCATTATTAAAGGAGAGTGATCAGACAATATTCTTGCTTTATATTCCACATTTTTCACTCTATCTTGAGTATTTGTTGATAATAGGAAAAAATCTATCCTTGAATATGTTTTATGTCTATTTGAATAAAATGAATAATCCCTTTCTTTTGGATTGATTCTTCTCCATATATCAATCAAATTTAAATCTTTCATCAATGATAGAGTTAATTTTGCTACTTTTGATTTTGTAATAGCCTTTGTTGATCTATCTAAAACTGGATCTAAACAAAATATTAAAATCTCCACCTATTAATATTTTATCATGTGCTTTAGCCAAATTCAAAAAGACCTCCTATATAAATTTTACATCATTTTCATTTGGTGCATAAATATTCATAAGAGTCCATAGTTCTGAAAAAAATTGACAATGTATAATTAAATATCTTCCGGCCGAATCAATTAATATATTTTGTATTTTAATTGGTAAATTTTTATTAACCAAAATTGCAACTCCTCTTGCCTTTGAGTTAAGTGAAACTGCAATAACATTTCCAACCCAGTCTCTTTTTAATTTCTGATGTTCTATATCCGTTAAATGAGTTTCTTGTAAGAAAGCTATATCTATTTTCATTTTTTTTATTATATGTTAAAATTCTTTTTCTTTTTATTGGTCCATTAAGCCCACTAACATTAAAACTTAAAAAAAATCAATAAATTAGTCATTATTTTTATTTATGTCACTCCAATCTATAATAATACCTAATCTTTCAACTTTCATTGCATCCTGGGAAATCTTTTTAGAAGTCATCATGTTGCTATGTGTGTCCCCACCAATCATCCAGGCAAAACAATAGAAGAAAAATAGAAAATAAAGAAAAAAACAAAATACCCCCTTACTAATGTTGTGAAAGAAAAAAAACACAACATTACCCCCCTCTATTGTACGGGTCATGGCAATCGCCATGATTACACACGTGAATCCCGTAGTAACCGATTCAAAGCTCCGCAGGCCCCCGCAACATAAAAAGTATATATTAAAAAACATACTATTCTCAATTAATATTTCTAAAATTTTACTTTTCTCCCTTATATCGTCCTTAAATGTCCATCAGTTCCATTTGCTTTCTCTGTCTTCGTCTTTAACCATTACATTTAGAAATCGCTACGTTTAATTAACGAAGAGATGGAAGGTTTTGTGCAAACACCTCCGCATCTGGATAATCAGAAAAAAATCTTTTTCCTTCCTCCAAAAAATTTATCAGTGTTGCTGGGTGACGCATTAAAAACTTATAACCTTTGTCCCATAAAACATTTTTAGCTGGATTAAATTCTTTCTTTCTCTTCAAATGGTTATAACTTATATCAGGATAAAAAAGAACTGGTTTCCCTGCTATCATCAACGGACCTTTTCTACTTTTAGCACCCTGGGCAGCCGCCCTCAAAATCTTTTCTTTATCCTGGTATCTTAAACATCTTATCAAAATTGATCGCGGATTTTGATCATCTTGAGATCTTGGTCTTAAGGCTCTGTGCACCCTTTCAATCTCAATTAAAGTTTCTTCTCCCATTTCCAATTTCTCAGGAATCCATTTTTGAAAAAAAATTATTGGGTCTTCTCCTTCGGTACCTTCTTTAAGTCCAAAAATTTTAATATTGTTGCGTCTACTAAAATTTTCAAGCTTATCAATTTTTCCCACGAGTTGTTTTCTTTCTGATGTCCAGGCATCATTATCATCTTCCATCTTCTTCATTCTTCCATCCATTTCTTCCATTTTGACGTCCAAATCTGTAATTTTCTTTTCCATTTTTTCCTGTTTCTTTGTCATTTTATCAAACATAGCCTCCATATTTGTTATTGTTTTCTTTAATTACTTTTTGGTAACTTTTAATGCATTTAATTTATGCATTATTTGCCTCAAAATCTTTTTTGTATTTTCAGAGGAACTTTCATCTTCTTCTTCTGCTCCATCTTCGCCTGATTTTTCCAGAGAGTCCGCCTCTCTCTCAGACTCGATTCACTGTCGATTTCAGTCGTTGCTGGGTTTTGTAGTTCTGGTTGCTCTCTTTTGCGCATGCTCGTTCCTTTACGGTTGTGCAGTTCTCGTTGATCTTTTCCTTTAGAAATGGCCGATGCTGCCGCAGTCACCTTTTCTGTTTCACCGGTGCTGTGTTGTAACTGAGTCCGCGGTTCTTCAGTAGAAGTAGGCCTTGATTCTGTTCCAACTTGAGCGGTCTTCGCGGTAGCAGTTTTCTTCATCCTCTGTTTATGAGGCATAGCTTAAAACAATCCAAAGTAATTTATAAGTAACCTTAAAAAAGTATTAATTAACTTTTCTTCACTTAAACATTAATTTATTAACTTTTTTACGGGAGGGCTGGGTTCCAGCGTACCGAGCCTACGTCATCACGTGACTTCCCCCCCCCTCCTCCCCGGTCTTCATTTCTGATCCAGTCCTTGGAACAAGCATGCTCTGGAATTCAGGAACAAGGAACAGTGATTCTCCCTCTGCCCGTCTGGGAGTCAGTCATTGAATCGTTAACCCCTCCACACCGTCCCATCACACACTTGCGGGGCCAGACACAGAGTGAATCTCCCACCACACCGTCCCATCACACAATCCCGGTGTCAGACGCAGAGGGAATCTCACTCCACACCGTCCCATCACACACAACCGGTGTCAGACGCAAAGTGAACTTCCCTCCACACCGTCCCATCACACAATCCCGGGGTCAGACACAGAGTGAATCTCCCTCCACACCGTCCCATCACACACTCCCGGTGTCAGACGCAGAGTGAATCTCCCTCCACACCGTTCCATCACACACTCCCGTGGTCAGACACAGAATGAATCTTCCTCCACCCCGTCCCATCACACACTCCCGGGGTCAGACACAGAGTGAATCTCCCTCCACACCGTCTCATCACACACGCCCGGGGTCAGACACAAAGTGAATCTCCCTCCACACCGTCCCATCACACACTCCAGGGGTCAGACACGGAGTGAATTTCGCTCCACACCGTCACATCACACACTCCCGGGGTCAGACGCTGAGTGAATCTCCCTCCACCCCGTTCCATCACACACTACCGGTTTCAGACACAAAGTGAATTTCCCGCCACACCATCCCATCACATACTCCCGGGTTCAGACACAGACTGAATCTCCCTCCACACCGTCCCATCGCACACTCCCGGTGTGAGACACAGATTGAATCTCCCTCCACACCGTCCCATCACACACTCCCGGGGTCAGACACAGAGTGAATTTCCCTCCACACCGTCCCATCACACACTCCCAGTGTCAGACACAGAGTGAATCTCCCTCCACACCGTCCCATCACACACTCCCGGCGTCAGTCACAGAGTGAATCTCCCTCCACACCGTCCCTTCACACACTCCCGGGGTCAGACACAGAGTGAATCTCCCTCCACACCGTCCCTTCACCCACTCCCGGGATCAGACACAGAGTGAATCTCCCGCCACAGCGTTCCATTATACACTCCCGGGGTCAGACACAGAGTGAATTTCCCTCCACACCGTCCCATCACACACTCCCAGTGTCAGACACAGAGTGAATCTCCCTCCACACCGTCCCATCACACACTCCCGGCGTCAGTCACAGAGTGAATCTCCCACCACACCGTCCCTTCACACACTCCCGGGGTCAGACACAGAGTGAATCTCCCTCCACACCGTCCCTTCACCCACTCCCGGGATCAGAAACAGAGTGAATCTCCCGCCACAGCGTTCCATTATACACTCCCGTGGTCAGACACAGAATGAATCTCCCTCCACCCCGTCCCATCACACACTACCGGTGTCAGACACAGAGTGAATCTCCCTCCACACCGTCTCATCACACACGCCCGGGGTCAGACACAAAGTGAATCTCCCTCCACACCGTCCCATCACACACTCCAGGGGTCAGACACGGAGTGAATTTCGCTCCACACCGTCACATCACACACTCCCGGGGTCAGACGCTGAGTGAATCTCCCTCCACCCCGTTCCATCACACACTCTCGTGGTCAGTCACGGAATAAATCTCCCTCCACACCGTCCCATCACACACTACCGGTTTCAGACACAAAGTGAATTTCCCGCCACACCGTCCCATCACATACTCCCGGGTTCAGACACAGACTGAATCTCCCTCCACACCGTCCCATCGCACACTCCCGGTGTGAGACACAGATTGAATCTCCCTCCACACCGTCCCATCACACACTCCCGGGGTCAGACACAGAGTGAATATCCCTCCGAACCACCATGAGAGGCCTTGTTGAAAGCTTTTCAAATTCGACTAATACAATATCCACCCCGGGCTTCATCAATCAACCATTTTTCATAAACGATGTGATCAAGTTTGTAAACTATAATCTCACCCACACAAAGCCATTTTGCAAACCTCAAAAAAATATGCCTTTACCGATGTGAGTTGAGTCTATGAGTAAGAATTAATGTAAAGACTAATGCACGAGTCAACCATTTACCGGACGTACAAAAAAGCTGGATGAGCTCAGCAGGGCCGGCAGCATCAGTTGAAAAAAGCAGTCAATGTTTCTGGTCGAGAACCTTCGTCAGGTCTAAAGAAGCAGGGGCAGGGGCCCTATGAAGAAGATGGCGGAAAACCAATCAGAGGAAAGATCAAGGGTGGGGAGGGGAAGCAGGGCGGGGTTAGGCAGGAGAGGAGAAGAAGGAATCTAAGGGGAAAGCACAATGGGTTGCTGACCCCACCAGACCACCACACCAGCCTCCGGAACCAGCATATTATCCTACGCAACTTCCGCCACCTTCAACAGGAGCCCACCACTAAGGACATCGTTCCCTCTCTACCCCTCTCTTCTTTTCGCAGGGATCGTTCGCACGCATCTATCCGAACTTCTCTTAAATATTGAAATCAAACTTGCATGCAACACTCATTCTGGCAGCTCGTTCCAACACCCTCACAACCGTCTGAGTGAAGAACTTTCCTTTCCTGTTCTCCTTAAACTTTCACCCATCATCCTTAACTCATGCCCTCTGGTTGTAGTACCTCCCAACCCCCATGGAAAAAGCCGACTTGCATTCACCCAATCACTGGGACTTCATCTGTGCAGGGGTGATCGATACCAAAGGGATGGTTTCCATCTTCACTAGAAAGGGGTGGTGGTCAGTATCCTGAGGTTCTGCGCTGTTTTTTCACCACACGTTTTCTGACAAACGATCATCGCAATTGGCAAACAAGAGGAAATCTACAGCTGCTGGAACTTCGAGCAACAAACTCAAAATGCTGGAGGAGCTTCGCAGGTCAGGCAGCATCTTTGGAAAAAAAAGTACTTCTCCTGTTAATGCTGTCTGGCCTGCTGAGTTCTTCAAGCAATTTGTGTGTGTAGACCATCGTACGTTATAGTCTGTAACTTCCTTTTGGAATTGAAGACAATTCGATGTGGCTGAACCGAGGCGAGATAGCCGATCCTTTGCTGAGAGCAAGGAAGACACAAGCTTCGATCGATGTCAGCGCCGTGCGAAAGCCAGTTGCAGGTGCTGAGGTTTGGGCAAGATTGAGTCTGTGTTTTACTTTAGTAGCAATGTTAGATCTGTGAAGGGAGCACTGGTCTGAACTGCCCAGAGAAATTACACTTGCCAATGGAACTGTTTTGAACGCTGACATTAAATTTCTTATAATGGTCTGCACGAATCCTAATCTCTGAAACTACTTCACGAGAATGAGCGTGAAGTCTGTTATTGCAACTACGGGGTAATGGGATCAGATTTAGCTAACTGTACGGACAATAGCTATGTCACCAGTAATATCACAACTTCTGCTGATGGCAGTTACAGAGTCGGCTGGCAGGCTGAACAAACGCTGTCAAGGGGTTATTACAATTCGGCATATGTAGTACCAAATAAATACCATCTGCCAGCGTTGAAGGATGAAGGAGACTGAGCAACGTTACTGGATTGCAGTGTTCCTGTTCTGGGACCGTGGATAGACATGAAAAGCCAGAGAAAGTAGCACCTCCTAGTGGCCCCATATTTTAATTCCGCGTCCCATTCCCATTCTGATATGTCTATCCACGACTCCTCTACTATCACGATGAAGCCACACTCAGGTTAGAGGAACAACACAGCATATTCCGTCTGGGTAGCCTCCAACCTGATGGAATGAACATTGATTTTTCTAACCCGCTAATAACCTTCCTCCCTTTCTTAGCCCATCCCTGATTGATTTATTCCCCACCCTCCCTTTTTACGGAGACACTAATCTTACCTCCACTAATGCCCACTTTAAAGTACTCACCCTGGCATTTTAAAGCTGCACCTTGTCATATTTGATACTTGCACTCTGGGTAAGTTATTCTGCTTGTCTACTCCTCACTTAGTTTTATAAACTTCTACCATTTCACCTGTCAGCCTCCTTCACTTCGTGGAAAACAGTCCAAGTCAGTATGATCTTTCCTTGTAACTGAATCCCGCGGTCCATGTAACATTCCTGTGAATCGTTTTTGCATCGTTTCAGCTTAACCACATCCTTCCTCTCGTGGTGACCAGAACTGCACAGGGTACTCCTGGTGTGGTTTCATTATTGATTTGTACAACTGTATTATGATGTCCCAGCTCCTCCCAAAGCCTTTTGCCGATGAAGGCAAGCATGATGTGCACCTTCTTCACAACCTTGTCTACCTGTGTTGGCACCTTCATGAAATTATGTACCTGTACCCCAAGTCTTTCTTTTCGTCAACAATCCTCAGGAACCTATTATTCTCTGTCTGTGTCATAACCTGCTTTAACTTTCCAAAATCCATCATTGTGCATTTGTCTGACACTGTAAAAAAACCTCTCTATAAATATCTTCAGCAATAAATATCAATGAACCATTCACCTCTGAACCTTGGTCATATATGTTTTTATGAACCACTCACTACACTCATCTCTACTTTGTTGTGCAGGAGAACACATTGCCGCCTCTCTATTTCTCTCATTGACAATTTATCTCTACATAAATAATTGTCTGACTTTTGTTTCCTCCTGCTTCTCTGCATGCCATCACACTTTACCACATTAAGCTTCATTTACCAAGTATTCTTCTCACCAGCTTCCCCCTGTCTTGTTGGAGAGACCAAATGTTCAATCACAACACGTCCCCTCATCACGTTCCCCATCATTGACACCGTGGATTCCGCACATTCTGACCTTCCATCGGGTCATTAATATCAATAAGTCACTGATGATCCAGAACTGGTCCCTGGAAAACTCCACCAATTATATCCTCCTTACACGTTATTCTGTCTCAGTATGATAACCTGACTTCAATCAATATTAACACACTTCCATCCCAGCACAGAGCTCTTGTCTTGTGCACTTGCCTTACATGTGGTAAATGCTCCAGAAAGTACAAAGACACACTTCTCCAACTTCCCCTATAAAGTCTCAAAACTCTGGTATCACACAGAATGCTGGTGGAACGCAACAGGCGAGGCAGCATCTATAGGGAGAAGGGCTGTCGAAGTTTCGGGCCGAGACCCTTCGTCAGGACTAACTGAACGGAAAGATAGTAAGAGATTTGAAAGTGGGGGAGAATGCAAAATGTCAGGAGAAGACCGGAGGGGGTGGGGTGAAGCTGAGAGCCAGAGAGGTGATTGGTAAAAGGGTTACAGAGCTCGAGAAGGGAAAGGATCATGGGACGGGATGCCGAGTGAGAAAGAAAAGGGGAGGGGAGCACCAGAGGGAGATGGAGAACAGGCAGGGTGATGCGCAGAGAGAGAAAGAAAAAATAAAGGGAAAAAGGGGAAAAAAACTAAATATGTCAGGGATGGGGTAAGAAGGTGCATTAACGGAAGTTAGAGAAGTCAATGTTCATGCCATCAGGTTGGAGGCTAACCAGCTGGTATATAAGGTGTTATTCCTCCAACCTGAGTGTTGGGTGAAGGGTCTCGGCCCGAAACGTCGACAGTGCTTCTCCTAATAGATGCTGCCTGGCCTGCTGTGTTCCACCGGCATTTTCTGTGTGTTGTTTTAATATTCAGTAACCCAGGTTACAGGGTCCAAGACCAGGTTCCAGATGGACAGGGTGGTGAAGAGGGGTTTGGAACACTGTCCTTCAGTCAGGGCACCGAATATAGAAGCTGGGAAGAAATGGTGCAGATGCACACCACGTTGGTTTCGCCGTATTTTGCAAATAGTGTTTAGTTCAGGTCGCCCTGCTGTATGACAGACACCAATCAGCTGGAAAGAGTGCAGAGGAGATTTACTGGGATGTGACTGGATCTCAAAGGACTGAATTGTGAAAGGTGTTTTGGACAATTTTCCCTGGAATGTCAGAGAATGAGTGCTGGTATTGCAGAGGTGTATTGCAGTGTGGGTCGAATAAAACAGTCTTTCTGCCAGTGTTGGGGAATCAGGAACCGGAAGGCATTGGTGTAAGAGGAGATCTAATAGGAACCTGAAGGGCAACATTTCCAAGCACAGGCTGGACAGCAAATGGAATGAGCTACTGGGGGAGTGGTTGAATGAGGTACATCGAAGCAGTACTCGGACAGGCTAATGGGAAGGAAAGGTTTTGAAGGATATGGGTCAGAAGGTGGGAAATGGGACAAGGACGGAGGATAACATTGTTCATAATATCGTTGTGAGGCGGTTACAGACCAGAAGCTCAGATGGGAATTTTGGTCAGTGTGGACCATTTGAGCTGAAGACTTGTTTCTGTGCTGTGTGAATCTGACTGTAAACCCTCTTGGTTTAGTTCAATGACATTAAACTTTTCTAAATGACTTGTCATTTCTTCACAGATTATAGACTCCAGTACAGTTACCTACTTTGTTTTCCTTTCTCTTCCACCCTTCAGCAATGGTTTTCAGCTCCACTGGGACCTTTCTGTAACAGTGATTTTTGACAGATTCCAATGTCTCTACTTTCTCTCCAGCCTTCCTGTGAAACCGTCTGGTGCAGGTCGTTGGGAACTGGATATTTTTGCTTTTAGTCCCATTAGTTTATCACCCCTGATGGTGATTGCTACACATTATGG
The DNA here is from genome assembly GCF_030144855.1 of Hypanus sabinus. Classification (NCBI taxonomy): domain Eukaryota; kingdom Metazoa; phylum Chordata; class Chondrichthyes; order Myliobatiformes; family Dasyatidae; genus Hypanus; species Hypanus sabinus. Next base: position 69,236 of record NW_026781644.1, read on the forward strand.
CACAGCATTGAAATGTCACCGTTAGATATCTGTAGGATGTTTGCTGTGTCCCCACTGAAAACACTAATGGAAATTATTGAGTTAACTAATCTGTTTTTCCTTGATATTTTTATCTTTTGTCGCATCATGAGTTACTGGAAAAATCCCGACTGTTTTGTCCACCCTGTCTTTGCCTCTTTGTTTGTTCTCTGAGTTAATATTTACCTTGAACTCTTTTAACCACAGACTGTTGTTTGCTCCCTGTGATTCCTCTGTCTGATCGGGATAAATGTCGGCTCTAACGAACCTTCTCCTTAAACATCTGCCACTGCTCATATTCAGGATCCTTCACCGCAAGAACTCTCTGTAATACCACCTCTTTACACAGATTACAACTGAAATGGCATGTTCCTGGGTAAATAAACTACTGTATGAAACTGTCTCTGACCATTCCACAAATTCCTCTTCCACTGAACCAGTCTGATTATTTTAATCAATAAACAAACAGAAGCAAACACACAGAGAATGTTGGAGGAACTCAGCAACCAGTCGACAGCTCGGGCTGGGAACCTTCATTCTGATTAAAGAGAAAGAGACAAAAGCCAGAATTAGGTGATGGGGGAGGAGTAGAAGGACAAGTGAGTGCGGGAGGGGTCTGGTTTCTGGAGGAACGATTATGTGAAGAGCTGAGTGACAGGCAGAAAAGGCAAAGAGATGAAGAGAAAGGAATCTAACAGGAGAGACGCAGGACCACGGGATTACACAAAAGAGATGGAGAGCCAGACAGAATTGATGAGGAGGTCATGGCGGTGCGTGAGGGGAAGTGAAGGAGTAAAAAGCCACCAGAATGGGGCGGGGGGATCCGAAGGAACGCTGAGGTGGAGTGGGCGGAAGAAGCACAGGATATTCATTTCTTGAATTTGAAGAAATCAATGTTCATGCCGTCGAGATTGGAGGCTACACAATCGGAATATGAGTCGTTGCTCATTCAACATATACTTGGCCTCATCGCAGCAGGAGAGGGGGCCATAGTCAGACATGCTGTTGATGGCCCTCCGCTGGTCAGGTTCGACCATGGATATTGTACCTTCGCGGATGAAAGTCAATATGCAAGTCAGGGTAGTACGATACATAAAGCAAGCTGTTGCCCATGCAGGGGTGAATGCTCTCCACGCAGCTGATGAATCCAGAGCAATGGTCGAGACCGATGCAGTCAGGCACCAGAGGTGTCGCAGAATTAGCGGTGTGTCTCGAAGTAGGGATGACCGTCTCTAATGACATTTGAAATATTTCTGTCACAGCCCAAGCTGTATCTACACTAACTTCCCTCAAGGTCCAAGGGAAAATCCTGTCAGGACCCAAAGGCTTTTGCCATTTTATATTCGTTAAAAGCGCCAGTACTTCCTCTTTTTTACTCATCATAGTTTCCACAACTACCATACTTGTTTCCCTTATCTTACACGATACAATTTACTTCTCCTTATTGAATACCGAAGAAAATAAATTGTTCAAAATCGACCCCATCTCTTTTGGCTCCACATATAGCTGTCCACTCTGATTCTCTAAGGGACCAATTTTCTCCCTTACTATCCTTTTGCTATTGATATAACTGTAGAAACCTTTAGGATTTATTTTCACCATACTTGCCAAAGCAACCTCGTATCTTCTTTTAGCGTTTCTATTTTCTTCCTTAAGAAAATTTATTTATATTCTTTATATTCCTCAAACGCGTCATTTACACCATGCTGCCTATATTTATTATAGATCTTTCTCTTTTTCGAAATAATCTTCCAATGTCCCTTGAAAACCATGGCTCTCTCAAACATCTCACACTCTCTCATACCCGGACTCCAGCACCATCAATACTGGTTCAAAAGACCATGTAATGGCCCCCCGTCGATCTCGGCTGCCACAGCAACCCAGGGCATATTCAAAATCCGGACTCCAGCACCATCAATGCTGGTTCCAAAGACCATGGAATGGCCCCGCCGTCGATCTCGGCTGCCACAGCAACCCAGGGCATATTCAAAACCCGGACTCCAGCATCATCAATGCCAGTTCCAACGACCATGGACACCTTCAACGCAATTGCGCAGACCCCAACTGCGACTCCAGCCTTGAACACCAGGCCGGGTCTTCACGTGCAGCGGTTGTGACTCCTGTCTGACCTTCCCCAAGCACCACTCTGCATTCTCCTCTCCCTCAATCCCATCGTCAGCTCCTGGACCCTCAGAGGCTCCACCTTCCTCTCACCCTAATCCTCCCCTCTCCACCGACTTCACCAGCCTCTCCCCTGTGATCTTATCTCTCACCCGTGCCGGGAATTTACCATCCCCTCCGACATTCAACTCCCTGAGGCAGAGTGCTCTGTCCTCAGTAAAGACCTCATCTTTGTGCTCCTTCGCCCACACCTCAGCGAGTTCGACGTACGCCATGATGCTGAACTTTTCTTCCGCCGGCTCCGTCTACGAGCCTAATTCTTCGGCAAGGACTCCCACCCCCACCGATGACCCGTCTTCAACCAAACTCCTCTTCATCAACACCCCGCTCTGGTCTTCTGCCTGCTCTGGATCTCTTTATTGCTAGCTGCTGACGGAACATCAACCATCTGGACTTCCACTTGTTCCACTTCCAACCTCACTTCTTCCGAAAGCTCTGCTCTCCGCTCCAACCCCAAACTCAGTATCAAACCCGCTGATAAGGGGGCGCTGTCGTGGCCTTGTGTACTGACTTCTACATGGCCGAGGCACAGCGACAACTCACTGATACCTCCTCTTACTTACACCTCGATCATGACCCTACTAAGGAGCACCAGGCCACTGTCTCCCACACCATCACCAACCTTGTCAGCTCAGGGGAGCTCCCATCCCCTGCCACCAATCTCATAGTTCCCACACCCTGTACTTCCCGTCTCAGCCTCCTGCACAAGATCCACAAATCCACATGCCTGTCCAGGTAGACCTATTGTCTCAGCTTGCTTCTGCCCCACCGGACTCATTTCTGCGTATCCTGACACTGTTTTATCCAACCTTGTTCAATCCCTTCCCACCTATGTTCGTGACACTTCTCATGTTCTGAATTTTTTCAGTGATTTTTAGTTCTATTGCCCCCCACTGCTATATTTTCGCCATAGACGTGCAGTCCCTATATACCTCCATCCCCCACCAAGAAGGTCTTAAAGCTCTCCGATTATTTTTGGATTCCAGACCAAACCAATTCCCGTCTATCACCACTCAACTCCGTCTAGAGGAATTCGTTCTCACTCTCAATAATTTGTCCTTTGGCTCCTGCCACTTCCTCCATACCAAAGGTGCAGCCAGGGGCACCCGCATGGGTCCCATCTACGTCAGCCTTTCTGTTGGCTTTGTGGAGCAGTCCATGTTCCAAGCCTATACGAGTATCTGCCCCCCTCTTTTCCTTCGCTACATCGACGACTGCATTGGTGCTGTTTTCTGCACGCATGCTGAACACGTTGATTTCATTAACTTTCCCTCCAACTTCCATCATGTTCTCAAATTTACCTGGTCCATTTCCGACACCTCCCTCCCCTTTCTTGATCTACCTGTCTCCATCTCTGGAGACGGCTTATCTACACATATCTTCTATAAGCCGACTGAATCTCACAGCTACCTGGACTATTTGTATTCCCACCATGTCTCTTGCAAAAATGTCATCCCCTCTTCGCAATTCCTGCGTCTCCGCCGCATCTGCTCTCGGGATGAGGCTTTTCATTCCAGGACGAAGGAGATGCCTTCCTTTTTCTATATACCGTCTGGGCAGCATCCAACTTGATGGCATGAACATTGACTTCTCTAACTTTCGTTAATGCCCCTCGCCTTCTTACCCTAGCCCTGATTTAGTTATTCCCCCCCGCCACTTTTTGTTCTCTCTCTGTCCATCACGCTGTCTGTTCTCCATCTCACTCTGGTGTTCCTCTCCACCTTTCTTTCTCCCTAGGTCTCCCGTCCCATGTTCCTTTCCCTTCTCCAGCCCTGTATCCCTTTTGCCAATCAACTCTCTAGCTTTTTGCTTCAACCCACCCGCTCAGGTCTTTTCTTATATTTTTGCATTTCCCCCTCCACCTCCTATTTTCAAATCTCTATCTTTTCTTTCAGTTAGTCCTGACGAATGGACTCGGCCCGAAACATCGACAATGCTTCTTTCTATACATGCTGCCTGGCCTGCGGCGTTCCACCTTCATCTTGTGTGTGTTTCTCGAATTAGCAGCATCTGCAGATTTCCTTGTGTTTACATTGATTTCTTACAATTTTAAAAGTAAGGTTGCTATTAATTGATACCAAATTATTCAAAGGAAAATTTTCATTCTTATGAAAATTTATTTTATGTCCTGAAAACTGGCAAAAACAGGAGAATGAAGGAAGTACGAAAGGTAATGAAGTCTTAACATTAGAAATATAAAGCAAAAGGTCATCGACATAATGCAAAAGTTCTAAAGAGTAGGACATATTTGACACAGCTTTGTGGACCAAGGAGCCTGTATTGTGCTGTTGCAATTCTATGATCTGTATGTTCCTATTCTACCTGTTTCCTCAACACTACATGCCCTTCCACGAATCTTTCTAACATCTGAAACTTGGCAACACAGCCATCTATTCTATCATATGTCATTATATACAGCAAAAAAAAGAAGTGATCCCAACACCGACCACTGCGGAACACCACTGGCCACTGGCAGGTAACCGGAAAAGGAGCATTTTATTCCCAATTGCTGCCTCTTACCAATCAGCCAATGACCTAGCAATGTTAATAACATTCTAGTAATAACGTGGGCTCTTACTTTGGTAATCAGCCATCTGTGTGGTAACTTAACGAAGGCCTTCCTAACGTCCAGATAAACAAAATCCGCTGCATCCCATTTATCTATCCTACTTGTATTCTCCTCAAAGAATTCCAACAGGAAGACGTGAATTATTCAAAGAGTAAATAAATAGACTAAGCTCAGAGATAGTGCTTAGCCGATGACGAATTATTTTGACACAACTAAAGCATCCATTTATCACTGACTGAAGAGTCGTAGAAGATTGAAGATTGTCACTATCCAGACTTTAGGTGATCCTAACCCTCTGTGCAATTCCCAATCTACAATACAAGGTCAGCAATATTCATTTGTTACTGAAAGCTTGGAGCCATAAAAATGTTATAAAATAAACATTTAACATTGAATCGGATAGAAAACCTGATTCATAAAGGTTTGGATACAGGAGGAAGTGGTTTATGATGAATGTTAAATTGTGCCAATGCTTAAAATAAGGGATAGCAAAAAATAAAGGCCTGAAAGAGGACCACAAGCTTTAGGTTTGGAGGCCATTGTGCCTCAATGACCCTGAGTTCTATGTTGTCTGGAGTCAGGGGCTTCCGCTTTGGCTCTCGGTAGTATCAGCCGTACCAAATAGGTCAATAAGTAGAGGCCAGGCTAAGAGAGGTCCACGGGTCTGGGCGTTCAGCCAAGGAATAACAACTCTGACTGGTAAGACCAAACTGCTCCAGAAACAGCAATGAAGAATTATTCTAGATCTGAGTGTAATGCTTCTCCTCAGTCTCCACGTGGGATGTGTACTGGACTGCACTGAAACCCAAGAGGAAGCTACTGACATGGTGAAGAAAGCCCTGACCACGGCCAGAGAAGGAAGACATTTATTTCTGCCCTAACTGTCAGTAGTGTAATTGGCAGAAAATATAAATAAAATAGTTGCACTTGGACTTTTAGCATTTTTCATTCCCAAATTATAACAGCTCAGAAGTGGTAGTCGGATGCAGCAAATAGAAGTACTTTATTACACAGAAGGAAACAACTCCAATGTCATGATGAACATCCTCTTATCATTAGTCGTGTGCTCTGAATCATTCACCAGGAAACGCTGATGGATATTTGCCATACACACACATACTCATTGCAGAAATCAAAATCATATTTCTGGAGGTGTATTTCCTCAGCATCAGCTTGGCTTACAATTGAGACTGGATACAATTGGAAAGGAAGCTGAAATGTTTTCTCTGGAACACCAGAGACTGAGGCGGGATCAGATAAAAGTTTATAAGATTAAAAGAGGCACAGATAGATTAGACAGGGAGTATCTGTTTCCCGTGGTTGAAATGTCAAATACCAAAGGGCAGGCATCTAGAGTGAGAAGGCATGGGTTCAAGGGGCACATGAGAGGTAGGCTTTTGACTCAGAGAGTTGTGGATGACTGGAATGCATTGTTCTTACGAGCTCTTAACAGATCTTTACTTACCAAACGGTTACCTGCTGTGTTCTGGACAGCTATGTGGGAATATGCATCTCAGACTTTCGCACATATTTTCCTGTGAATTGACAAGAAACAAAGAACAGTGAATTCAGCTTGCAGCTCCGTTATCTTAGACTATTGACTTTGTTGCCCATGAAAGAATTCCACAGCATGCTTTCTGGAGTGCTGTTGCACTGAAAAGGGTTCAGGTATGAGGACAGGTGACAGAAAATAGTTGAGAGAATAACACACGCCAATCCTCATGGAGGGATCAGAAATTAAATGAGGGAGCTAAGTTCCTGGGTGTGAAAATATCCGAGGACCTAACCTGGACCCAACATATTTATGCTGTTGTAAAGAAGGTATTTCGGCGGCTATATTTCAATAGAAATTTGAGTAGATTTTGAATGTCAACAAAAACGCTATACTTTCTTGGAAGCTTGACAAAATTTGACATGTTAGCTGAAACATTTACAAATTTCCACAGATGTATGTTAGAGAGTATATTGACTGGTTTTCTCGTGGCCTGATGTGGAAGCATCAATGCCATTGTACGGAAAAGCCTGTCAGTAGTAGTAAATATGGCCCAGTCCGTCATTGGTAAACCAAACCCACTAATCCCTCCTACCTACACCATGTCCAAATCCCTCCATCTTCCTGCATCAGATCACCTCTCAGTCTCTGGAGTTGCAGTGACAACAACTATTTTATTACCCCTCTTGTGATAGTACACACCCTTTAACTGAGGCAGCATCCTGGTAAACATACTCTGCACCCTCTACAGAGCCTCCACATCCTTCCAAGTGTGGGGCCACCAGAACTTTATGCAGTGATCCTGACGTGGCCCAACGAGAGCTTTACCAAGTTGGAACATGAATTTTGAACTCAGTACCTCGACAAGTAAATGAAAGCATTCTGTAAGCTTCTCTGAAGCAACATATCAACCTGTGTAGCTACATTCAACTAGCAATGAATGAGGATGCCATGATCTCTGCTCAGCAACACTCTAAAAGACCTTGTCCATAACAGTGTTCTGTCTCTTTGCATTTGCCCTGCAGAGTTGCAGTTCCTCACATTTCTCTGGGTCAAATTCCATCTGCCATTTCTCAGCCTATATCTGCAACTGATCTATATTTTGTTGTATTTATTGCCACTCCCTTGTGCTATCCACAGCTCCGTCAATCCTGGTATCATCTGCTAATTTACTAACGAATCCATCTACATCTTCATCCAGGACATGTAGAGACATTACAAGCAGCAGAGGTCCCATCATAGATCGCTGTGAAACTCCACTAATCGAAGACCTCCAGCTCCAATGTTTTCCTTCAACCACTCCTCCTGTCCCTGCCAACCACATGCATCTGAATTTTCCGGATTACCATCCAAAAAGACTTTGCCCAGCGCCTGAGTAAAATCAATGTAGATACATGCACTGCCTACCCTTATCAAGCTCTATGTAAATAGCTTCTATTTGGATAAACAAGTTTGCCAAGAATAATCAATTGAAGGTGACCATGAACAAACAGATCCTGACTCAGTGTCGTCAGTTGGGGGTCGTATGTCCTCACTGTCCCTGGGATCAAATCCACATATTTAGACATCAAAGTTAACACTATTGCTGCCAGAAGAAGTGAGAAACAAGATACACTTAAACATCATCCATAACATTTCCAATCTGTTGAACCCATTTCCCTGCAATTTAGTGAAAGACTGTCTATAGCTGTAGTTATGTGACTTGTCAGGACCTCAGTCCGAGCATGATTCAGCTGTACCCTGTCCAATCAAATCATCTCCATTCCTCCCCAAAAGTGGGACCAAAGTATCATGAATATCAGCAATCTTCCTCCAGTCTTTGAGGCACACTTTTAACTCCCTAATCTAATTGATCCTGTAACAAGCGCACACACTTTACATAACAATGCAGAGTATATTAACCTTTTGATTCTGATTCCTATATTTATTTCTTAGCTGCTTAGCAGTCACTTTTCAGTGGTTATCCTATTTGCTGGACTCACCTGGACCAGGACCACTGATCATTTTTTTTCTCCCACCCCAAATTCTTCCGCAGTTCAGATGTGATGCCCCAAATCTATTATTTACTTATTTATTGAGATGCAAGATGGAACAAGGACTTCCATCCCCTCAAGCTGCACCACCTAGTAAACCAAGGTACAAGCTGTGTAATCACAGGACAATTTGTAATGATCAATTCCCAAGCCTATCGGTCTTTGAACCGTGAAAAGAAACTCGATCAGTCGGGAATATCCCAAGCTTTCCACTCAGTGGATGTAAAGAGACTCCGAGCATGATGGGACTGGAATTGTTCTCCAAACTCCGGAACGTCCCAGTCGCCCCACTCTTTGAGAAATGTGAAAGGCAGAAGATAGGAAACAAGGGGCCAGATAATCAGACATTAGTGGTAGGGACGATGTTGGAGTTGATTGTAAAGGATGTGGTTTAGGGATTCTGGGAGGCACGAATAGCTTGACGGAGGCATGGTTTCCTTGAGAAAACCTTGCCTGACTAATCTGTTGGAATTCTTTGAAGAAAGAAAAAAATAAGATAGACAAATATGTTGATGTTGTGTCGATGTAGATACGTTGATGTTGTGGACATAGATTTTCAGAAGGATTTTCACAAGCTACCACACATAAGGCTGTTTAACAAACTATAAACCCATGGTATTATTGAAAAGATACCAGCACGGATTCAAGAAGTGCTGCTTAGCAGGAGGAAAAGAGCGGGGAGAATGGGATCCTTTTCTGATTCATTACCCTGACTATTGGTGTTCCTCATGGCTTTGTGTTGTGACCAATTTTTTTTTATTATATGAGAATGATTTGAATGATGGGATTGATGGACCTGATGGAATTGATGGCCTTGTTGCAAAGTTTGCAGACGATACAAAGATAAGTGAATCGGCAGGTAGATTTGAAAGAATAGGGAAGATACAGAAGAATTCGACACATTAAGGGAATGGTCAAATAAGTGGCAGATGAATCCAATGTTGAGAGGTTTATGGTTGTAAACTTTGTTAGAAGAAATAAAAGTTTTACTGCTTTCTAAATGGAAATAAAACATAAAAATCTGAAGTGCAAAAGCATTTGGTATTCCTGTGCAGCATTTGAAAACTTAATTTGTTGGTTGATTCTGTGGTCAGGAAGGTAAACGCCGTGTAAAATTTTATTTCAAGAGAATCAGAATATAAAACCGAGGATTGAATGTCTTGTAATATGAAGAGCATTTAGAACATAGAACATGGAAAACTTCCTGCACAATGGTTTACCGAACATTTTTTTGAATTTCGAATTTACCCCGGATTACACATAGCCCTCTATTTTTTCTAAACTCCATGTTCCATCCCAGGAGTCTCTTCAAATACCCTATTGTATCCTCCTGCACCATTCCACAAACTCATCACTCACTGCTTAAAATACTTACCCCTGACATCTCCTCTGTATCTACTTCCAAACACCTTCAAAATGTGCCCTCACACATTAGCCTTTTCAGCCCTGGGATAAGACCTCTGACTATCTGCACAAACAAAGCCCCTGATCATCTTATACACCTCTATTATGTCACCACTCATCCTTCGTTGCTCTGAGAAGAAAAGGACAAGATCATTCAATCTATTCTCAATGGGCATGCTCCTCACTACCGGGACCATCCTCGTAAATCTCATCTGCACCCTCTCTGTAGTCTCCACATTCTTCCTTTTGTGCAGCGACCAGAACTGGACACAGTATTCCAAGTGGGGTCTGACAGGGGTACTATATAGCTGCAATATTAACCTCTCGGCTCTTGATCTCAATCCCACAGTTGGTGAAGGCCAATGCACCGTATGTCTCATCAACCACAGTCAACCTGAAGAGCAGCTTTGAGTGTCTTATGGACTTGGACCCCAAGATCCCTCTGTTCCTCCACACTGCCAAGAATTTTACTATTAATACTATATTCTGACATCATAATTCACCTACCAAAATGAACCACCTCACATTATCTTTGTTGACCTCCATCTGCCAACTCTCAGCCCAGTTTTGCACCATATCAATGTTCTGCTGTGAAATCTGACAGCTTTCCGCACTATCCACAACACGCCCAACCTCTGTGACATCAGCAAATTTACTAAATCCTCTTCCACTTCCTCAAGTAGACCATTTATAAAAATCAGAATGAGAAGGGCGTCCAGAACAGGTCCCTGAGGCACACCACTGGTCGCCGAACTCTATGCAGAATATGACCCGTTTAAAATCACACTTTTCCATCTGTGGGCAAGCTAGTTCTGGATGCTCAAAGCAATGTCCCTTGGATCCCATGCCTGCTTAGTTTCTCCATAAGCTTTCCATGGGATATCATATGAATTGCATTACTAAAGTCCATATACACTACGTTTTCCGCTCTACCTTCATCAATATATTTAGTTACATCCTCAAAAAATTCAATCAGACTCGTAAGGCACAACCTTCTTTGACAAAGCCATGCTTTTAATTTATAATCATATTATACCTCTCCATATGTTTATAAATTCGACCTCATGGGATCTCTCCACCAAAGTACTAACCATCAACTGAAGTAAGACTCACTGGTCTTCAATTTCCCGGGCTAACTCTGCTTCCTTTGTTGAATAATGGAACAAGATCTGCAACACTCCAATCCTCCGGAACTACTTCTGTCCCCATTCATGAAGCAAATATCATTGCCATGGGCTCCACCCCTCGCCTTCCACAGTCGCCTGTGTTCCATTCACACGTATCCCCCGGCACTCTTTATTGGTCCTATTCTCTCACATCTTATCCCCTTGCTATTCCTGTCATTGTATAATGCCTTGGGGTTCTCCTTTATCCTGCTCATCAATCCTTCACCTGGCCGCTTCTGGCCTCAATCTTCTAGATCTCAATCATTATCTAGTCTTTCGCACCTTTCATGAGCTTTTGCTCTCCTCTTGATTAGAGTTACAACAGCATTTGTACCCCATGGTTCCTGTCCCGTACCATCCTCTCCCTGTCTCATTAGAACACATCTCTTCAGGAATCCACACAAACATCCACTGAACATTTACCACATTTCTGCCATACATTTCCTGATAACATCTGCTCCCAATTCAAGCTTCCACGTTCCTACCGGATAGCATGATATTTCCCCCTACTCTTATTAAACGTTTTCCTAACTTATCTGTTCCTATCCCTCTCCAATGTTATGTGATTTCTATCTCCAAAATGCTCTACCACTGAGAGACCTGACACCTGACTAGGTTCATTTCCCAATACTCGATCAAGTACAGCCTCTCCTCATGTAGGCTTATCATCATATTTTGGCAAGAAACTTTCCTGAACCCACCTAACAATGCCACTCCATCTGAACACCTTGCTCGATGGAGATGCTAATTAATATTTGGGAAATTAAAATCGCCCACTAAGTCAACCCTGTTATTATTGCATCTTTGATGTCCCTGTCATCTGAGTCACAGGGGCAGACTCTGTGTCAGAAGTGCCACCATAGTTGCTTCCCCCATAGACTGTCTCCCCCAACCGTACTCTGCATTGTTTTCAAAGCATTTTCATAGCACCAGACATGTTAGACTGCCACCAACATAATAGAACTCTAACCCCATAACCAACATTTCTACTTCATATCCAAGATCCACAAACCCGCCTGTTTCAATGAATTTCTCCCAGAGCCATGAACAGTGAGATCTCTTCCTAAAGGTAAATGCCTTTTCAAAATACACTTGGCCTCTGTTTGTTAACCCTGAGTTTTCCAGAGTTCAACTTATACTCAAAAGTATCAGAAGCAAAGTGGATCTACCTCAGTCTGCACAGGTGAATTTGACTTTCCTCCACTTCTGTAATTTGTGCATTGTTAACCTACACCGACAAATAGACTAGCTCAACAGGTTCAGTAACTCAAGTTCAAGTACAGACAACCAAATAAAGAAATGTTCCTCCAAACCATGGTGCACTCAGAAAACATATACTCACAAAGCACAGCACATAAAACACACCATTATCACAAATAAATGGCTAAAATAAAATTCACAATACATGCAGTGGGCAGCACGGGTGAATTGTAAAGAGTAAACAGTAAACAATAAACAGCTCACATTGCTCGTGATGAGACCTTGGTGGTGCGAGGATATTTATTAGGTTCTCAGCCTGAGGGAAGAAGCTTTTACCCAGTCTGGCAGTCGTAGACCTGATGCTCCAGCATTTCATTCCTAAAGATTGTGGGTGTCAAAGAGATTGGCGGATGTGTGGTACGAGACCTGAACAAATTCAACTTCGTTATTTCACTAATGCTGCCCTCAAACGTTGTTAACATTCATTCTGTCTTTGTTCCTTGAGCGTGTCCTGTCAACCAGCCAGTCCAGAATTCTTGTTGTCATGGAGAATGGCTGGGAACAGAAGCAGTTCTTGCAGTCTCCATTTCTCTAAGTTCATCTTTCTCCCTCTATGATACGTCAGTCTTCCATCAGCTGAATAACAGAACTGAGCAGCAACAAGATAAGCAAGGCCACATGGTCGACAGGCACCAGTAGAACACACAAAGGGTGAAATATACATTGATCGATTTGTACTTTTTATGACTGCACAGAAAATATATTGGAATACGATGCACTGTTTCGATGTAAGTGAACAATTGGTGAGGTGTAGAAGAGGATATTTTAGGTCCGAATGTAAATGTCTGGGTCAATACGAGTGGCATTCAGATCTGTCACTGAAAGGGTAGCGATGAGCGTACTGGAAATATAGGTGCAGCAGATAAACACCAGTAACATTTTTAAACCTGATGTGGATGTAAGACAAAGAACACCATGTTTGACAATACGGTTAGATATCTGTTTATTAAGTTTAACTAAATCAACAGGGAGTGAAGAACCAAGAACTGAAAATAGAGAATATCCTTGTGTATCAGTACATTCTAAATTTATCCACTGTGGGCACAATGGTAAATCTAAGTCTAATTTCCAGTATAATAAATTCCGAATATTATTCGCCCAATAGTAAAATCTAAAATTGGGTAAAGCTAAACCACCATCTTTTTTAGATTTCTGTAACTGTCTTTTACTTAATCATATTTCAACGGAAAAATGGGAAAATACAAATGGTTAATTCCTCTTCTATATGTGCAAAACATGCTTTAATACAATTTAAGGTTGTACATAGAGCTCATATGTCTAAAGATAAGCTTGCTCGGTTTTATTCTCATGTTAATCCTCAATGTGACAGATGTTATTTAGATGTGGCTTCATTGACCCACATGTTTGGTCATGTCCTACTTTACATAATTATTGGAAGGACATATTTGCTACCATTTCCTCAATTTGGAATATTGATTTACAACCTCATTTTATTACTGCGATTTTTGGTATACTAAATGAAGATGATACTCGATTCTCCCCTTCAATTAGACAAATGATTGCCTTTGTAAAATTAATGGCCAGGAGATCTATATTACAAAATTGGAAAGAAGTAAATCCTCCTACCACATTTCAGTGGTTCTCTAAAACTATTTCTTGTTTAAGTTTAGAGAAAATTAGAAGTACTATTTTTGATTCATCAATTAAATTTGAAGAAACTTGGGGACCGTTTATTCGACACTTACATAAGAATTAATTTGGCTTCTTCCAGACATTTACTCTTATTATTCTTGTTCTGGTATGGAGTTCCGGAGTTTTTTGACACTATCATATACATATAAACTATTATTATTGCCCATGTTAGTTTAGGTTTTATTTTTATTATTTTCTTAAATATACATTTTTTCTTGTATGTTATACTTTTTTTTTCTTTTGACGATTATTTTAATCCTTTACATGTATAATCAATGTAGGTTAGATTGATTATTGTATGATCTTCTTTTTGCTGATAGTTTAATAAGATATTATTATTTTGTTACCAATTTCAGTTTCAAATCTATTGTATTCATAACCTGTTTAATATAATATTATGTTATGTTTTTTTTATAAAAACTAATAAAAAGATTGAAGAAGAAAGAAGACAAAGAACACCATGAATGTATCAAGTTCAGAAAGTGACCAGCCTCTGATCTCTGCTGGATAGTGGAACAGGTTTAGTAGTCCCACAGGAAAGACTGAGATTCTAAAATGTTTGAGATTATCACTCATCATTCACTCAAAATCTACATTATGCAAGCTGTCCTCTTACTACAATTGTTCTCTGGAGAGCCTGCTCAGCATGGCCTAAGACAATTCATCTGGGTATGTTTCCATCTTGGCCCACAGACACTTCATAACGCCAGTCCATGGGGTTAATTCAGTATTAAGCCCGAAGGCTGAGTGCTGCTTACTATATATAAAGTCACACTCGATAACGGAGTCAGCTTACAGGGGAGCTGGAAGCACTAGTGACAGTAGATCAGTTTGACAATTGATCCTCTGCACTGGTTTGCCAGCTGACTGCACATCAGCTAGACTCAAAGAGCACAGGGCCAGTTCCAGAGCGAGCAGCTGCTCTGCTGACATCGGCAATCAGTGAGGAGCTTTTTCCACAGACTCAGTGTTAAAGATTCATCGGCTGAAAACACATGTCCACTATTACAAAAAGAAAATAATTTGAACTACTTAATACAATAGATTTGGAGAAATATACTGCACAGAAAACAGGCACTACGGCCAAACACATCCACGCTGAGCAAGTTACCTGAATGAGCTTCTTATTTGCCCTCAATGACCCTCTAAATCTTTCTAATCAATGCACATGTCCAAATGTCTTCTAAATGGTAAAAAAATGTCTATTAACTTAGTTTGTACTTAGTAAATCTGAGATGAATTTAGCCAGGTGATTTCCCAGCTTGTGAACTGGGAAGATCTGTGGAATGTCACTCTCTCTTTTTGGACTCTATGGAAAGTCTATGGTGGAGCTGAGTCCGATGCAGGATTTACAGTTGTCCATTTATGGGGATTTCCCTCCACAGATACGTATTAGTCGCAATTAGAGATCAGACTTGACATCTATTGCACAAAGACCAGCTCGTTCAATTCATACAAAGTCTGCAGGGTAACATAGTATTCCTCAGCTGACGAGAAATAAATCTCAATAATTTATTCACGATGCCTGATGACCTACCTTTTTCCCTTCAGGAGCTGGGGTTTGGATTCAAAGATATTAAGTGGTGTAAAGTGCTGACCACTGATTTGCTACGTGGAAGTGGGTGAGATGATTCTGCATTGACAGAAAAGATGATGTCATCCTGTTACGTATTCCGGCAACAATGAATATATGAGTTCGGCAAGGGGTTCTGTATAACAAATAACACGTTTATTAAACACAGAAAACAAACCCCCCAAAAGTAAACAAACACTAACGTAACCGGAAACAGCTGCTGTGCGGCAGCTCAAACAGTTCTTAAAGCGATATTGCAAAAACAGTTCTTTAAAGTAGTATTGCCAAAAGTTCGATATGCTCACAGTTCAGCTAAAAGGAGAGACTTTATAAGACTATTTAAATTTTCTTTCACGTCGCTTCACTTCGATACCCGATGTCGAACTTCTCCCACGACGAATTTACAAAACGGAACGGCTTAAAGGCACTGAACTTTCCTTTATCACACTGTCCTCAATCTCCTGCTTTCCCGCAGAGATTAACACGTGAACAGTCCACGAAATCCTTTCGAATAAGGATTAAATAAGGTCGAACCCGTTTCACCGTCGAAGTAGATCCTCCTCGATCTTCGATCTTCACTCTCCACTGATTTCGGAACTTGCAGTATTTCAAGAACCTGCTGGCAATGATCTTTTAAACTTTTGGCATTTGATAAAACTTCACCCTTCAGCTAAACTGCGTCATCCCATTAAATCACGCAGTGGCATGAAATCAACTTGACAAATCCAGCCTCGAGCTGTCCCTCCTCACAGGGTGGAGTCTTCCTTTTATAACCAGTTAAAAAAAAACTGTCACATGATCTCTACTGGCGGGAAACTGACGTCATTTCACCATCACAAGACCATTACATCAAGTCCAGTACAGCTTCAACCCCTGTCAAGTGACAAGGGTACCACTGTCATGTCACGAGTACGTAAAAATCCATTCATGGAATATACTGTTTTTAACTTTCCATTTGTTTTACAGTACCCAGAGAAAAGCATCCACTTCATGTGACAGAAGCCATAACAGATCATAAGTCTGTTGTTTATTCAAACTCTATCTGGAGACCTAATAGAGAAATCCCATCCTTACCCATTCTGGTTTTTCATCACTCTCATCCCTACATCTAGACTCCTGACTCTTATCTGCCTCCTGACAAGCCTTTTGATAGTATCAAGTCTCCAGGAGCTTGTCAGGACGGGGACAGGATTGGACCCAAATGCAGAACGCAGGCACTGAAGTACTAGGGGTAGGACAGGATGGGGATGCCATGGCATGCAGGGGTTTATGCAGGCGGGGCTGGATCCCCGATTTCGTGATAGGGCAGGAGGATCCCAGAGCTCGTGGCGGGCCGCATGGACCCCGGGCAGGGCCACCTCCCAGGCTAAAAACACGGAGGCATCTGCAAGGAGCGGACACCTGGGCAGGTGCGGGGCACAACCCTTAGTGAGCAATGGGTGGAAAGGGCAGAATCCCCACCCGGCAGCGGCAGTCCAGCCAGGCCTGCCCGAGGGAGGCAAGGAATCAGAAGAAAGCTGGGTCCAGGGAGAGCAGTAGGGCTACCGTGATACACCGGTTTATTGGGAAGGGCAACCGACAGCGTGACAGCGCAGGCAAGGCGACTAAGGCGGAACAGCGGGACCAGCGCACACGAGAGAAGCAGTGGAACAAGTCCAACCGGACAGAACAGATGCAGAAGAGGCCGGCAACCAGGGCAAAACAGGATTCCGAGCAGGCCGGCAACCAGGGAAAGAGCAGAATTCAGAGCCGGCAGCCCAGGTACAGATCGGGTAAAACCGGCTTCGGAGTAGGACAACCCACACCCAGGCTCAGTCCGCGAGTCCCTTATAAACACCTGTCCCCTATTAGGCGACAGCTGTCCCTCCTTAAGTCAAGACGATCCAATGGCTCCGGGTGACAGGAGGACTGGCTGGAGGAAGAGAAGAATGCTTAGATTCATGGTACTTTGCTTCCACTATTGGGGAAGGATGGAGATGATTTGATTGGACAGGTTCCAGCTGAAACATGTTAGGTCTGAAGTCCTGACAAATCACATAACTAGGGCTGTGGACAGTATTTCACTAAATAGCAGGGAAGTCGGTTCAACAGATTGGAATTGGAATGTTTTTATTATTGCCATAGGTACCGCAATAGTGAATGTTTTTGCATGTGTACCCTTGAGACAAATCAAATCATATCGTTACACAGTGTAATGAGGTAGGATAAGGTAAAACATTAATAATGCAGAAGGTGTAGAATAATGTGCTGAATAATTACAATAGAATTAAGGAAAAGTATGGATGAAATAATAGCATCCATGACATCACTGACGAGCGCTGCCTCTAAAAGGCAGCATCCATCATGAGGGACCGCCACCACCCAGGACATGCCTTCTTCCCATTTCTACCATCATGGAGGAGGTACAGGAGCCTGAAGGCACACACTCAATGGTTCAGCGACAGCCTCTTCCCATCTGACATCGGATTTCTAACTTATTTAACTTTTTTATACTATTTTTATAGAAATCTAACTGTGATTTACTGGTTTTATTATAATGTATTACGATGTACTTCTCGAGCATAACAAATTTCAAGACATATAGCAGTGATATTAAACCTAATTCTTTTTGTGAATATTAAAGAAGATACAAAGAGTACTTTTACAGATGTATAAACAGTAAAAGAAAGTGTAGAATGGATATTGGACCTCTGGGGAATGACACTGGAGAAGTTGTCAGATACACTGAAACGGCAGAGAACTGTACACGTACTTTGTGTCAGTGTCCAATGTTTTCCGACATGAAGAGCATGCCAGAAATTGAAGCCTGGGCGGCATCGAGTATAGTCCTTTTAATAAGGAGAAATTGCTTGGAGAGTTGTAAATCCTGACGGTGGATGGACAAGACACCACAGATTCGCAAAAAGAGGCTGAAGCGATTGTAGAGGCATTCATAGTGCAAGAATACTTAGTCAGGAATTGTTCCCCGAGACCGGGAAATCACAAATGTCACTCTACTCCTGAGGAACACAGGAAGGAAAAAGATAAGAAATTATTGGTTGCTTACCAAGATTGCAGTGGACGGTGCAATTTGAGAGTCCATGCTACGGATGTGGTATCAGTGCATCTTGGTTCTTACTTCTCCTAACAGTAAGAGTGTTCACTTTGATTTTGTAAATATGTGGATTTCATCTCCAGGCACAGTGAGTATATAAGATCCCCATTTGTAAACACTAAGATATGAACTGTTTGTTCATAGTCACAGTGCATTGATTACTCTTCACAAACATGTTTATCCAAATATTTGCGCAATTGCAAAATACTCCATTTGAGGTTTCTCCCCTCCCTGAATCACAATATATAGGGGACAACCACCGAAATCTGATACAGCAGGTCAACGAAAGCAACTTCGATTTCTTCGTTACAGGTAAATCTGAGTTTTCTGAGTCTTTCTGAAATTATTATTGTCAAGCATTAAATGGAGATGGCTTCATTGGTAAATTGGCAGATGATGAAACAATTGCTGGAGCTGTGGATAGTGTGGAGAACTGGCAATAAATTTAGCAAAATTTAGATCAATTGCAGATATAGGCTGGGAAATGGCAAATGGAAATTGACCCAGATAAATGTGACGAATTGCACCTCAGTAAGGCAAATGCAAGACAGAACACTGTTATGGGCAAGGTCCTTTGGTGTTGCTGAGCAGAGAGATCATGGCATCCTAGTTCATTGCTAGTTGTAAGTAGCTACACAAGTTGGTATGTTGTTTAGAAATAGGCTTACAACATGCTTGCATTTATTATTCGAATAATTTAGTTCAATAGTCATGTTCCTACTTTGTAAGACTCTCGTTGGGCCACATCTGGATGACTGCATACAGTTCTGGTCACCCCGCACTTGGAAGGATGTGGAGGCTTTGGAGAGGGTGAAGAATATGTTTACCAGGATGCTGCTTCATTTAGAGGGTGTGTGCTATCACAGGAGGCGTAATAAAATGTTGTTTCCACTGGAGCTCCAAAAACTGAGGGGTGATCTGATAGAGGATTGCAGCAAGATGGAGGGTATGGACATGGTATAGGCAGGAAGGATTAGTGTTTGGGTGTTTTTGATTTGTTTTATAGCTAGTTCATCACAGCAATGTGGCCCAAATGGCCTGGTGTTGTGCTGTACTCTTCATTGTTCTATGTTCTCAAAGCATTTTCATAGCAAACTGACATGTTTGACTGTTACTTTGTAGCTGTTGGTTAAATCCTTTGCAATTTACAACTTGCTATTTCTAAACCCAAGGTAAAGATTCCAATTAGAATTTTAAATCTCTCACAATATCATTAAACATGTTGGCTCCTAAACTACACAAGCAGCAATGACGTTAAATTAGTTTCGACATTCCATGTTCATGAGATGTTCTTCTGCACACCATTGATTTAACATGTGGTAATTTGAGTTAATAGCACCTTTCTGTCACCTTAAACAGTCTGAAATATCACAGAAATAAATATTTTCACCCATAGAACTGCCAAAGATCAGATGACTTATCTTTAAACGCTGGAATCTCTTGTACATGAAAGTCGCTGAGGGTTCTGAGATTCTCAAACCACCCTGCCTGGCACAAGTGATCAATCCATGGTCAAGGTCACGAAGATCTCATTTCTCTCCTATGCTGATGTTTGGTCTCAACAACAAATGAATCTCTTGACCATTCCTGCATGCTTTTATGCATTAAGTTACATCGAAAATTTTGGATGATGAGATATCGGCACTAACAAGTGTAATGGGATGTACGGGTGTCCATAATAAAGTGGCCACTGAATGTATTATGCTCTGCTTGGGCTTTCCGGAACCATTTCTCTGTCATTGAGGTATTTTAGAAGTAGAGTTTCTGATAAATTGGAAACACAGCAACAAATCTCACTCATGCAGCAATGTTACGACAATGTGTTTGATAATGACACTGATAGAAAGGACAAGGACTGAACACCAGGGAGAACTTGCCCATCTTTTCCAAGGTACATGGAAATCACTCAAAAGGCTTTAACTTCTCTGCCTGGATTGCTTCAGAGCTGCATTGAAATAGCATCCTAGAATTTGAACTGTTCACAAGATTGGACCTTGAACCCATTCTATAGCACCTGGTCACACTTGACACTTTTACGAACTCAGCATGAAAACAACATTAGGGAAATGGAAAACAATCAGCTCAGCAAAGGCAGCAGTATAGGAACTTGCAGCTCATACTGAATGGAATCTAAATTCAAACTCTCTGTGATTAAAGAAGAGATTAGTAATTTTAATATTATTCAATCTGCAATTGAAGGGTGTTCTAAAGTAGTCTTCAAGGCTACTAGAGTCTGTACTTCTGCAGATAATCTATTACCTTCAGTGACAGGAATCTGATTGTACAAGACAATATGTGGGAACTGAATTCAGCACAGATATACTATAGCCTATTGTTGAACACACACAACTTAAACTACAAAAATACAGTATTGCCTTTAAAACTGATCTGATCTACTGTCCCAGCTATCCAACGATAAGTCATTCTTGTCATATAGTAGTATGTCTGTATTCATTTTACCTGCATTCTCAGTTTTCTGAAATATTCTACCTCTCAATTTGAAGTTTCAAAAGTCATAGAAGCAGAATTAGGCCATTTATACCCAACGGGTTTGCCCCACCATTCCATTTTGGCTGATTTATTATCCCTCTTAACCCCATTTGCTTCCCCTGGTCACGAACCTTTCACAAACATATTAATGAATAATCTATCAATCTCCACTTTACACATCCCCAATTACTTAGCTTCACAGCTGTCTGTGGCAAGCAATTCCACAGATTCACCACCTTCTGGCTCGAGAAATCCCTCCTCATCCCTGTTGTAAAGGGACATACTTCTACTCCAAAGCTGTACCGTCTGGTCGCAAACTCCTCCACCACAAAATACATCCTCTCTACCTCAACTCTATCTAGGTCTTTCAATATCCATCAGCTTTCAATGTCCTTCTTTTCTCTTTACCAGAGCTATCAAAAGTGAGATATCTTCCCCAGATAATGGCCTTCCAAAAAACACTTGTCGTCCTGGTGTTTCTCCTGCTGATTGTTAACACTGAGTTTTCCAAAGCCCAAGTGGCCGGACGTCTTGATATCGGATTGAACAGAAATGCAGAGAGACTTTCTAAACAGGTGGGATTGTCTTACCTCCACTTCTTTAACATTGTTCACTGTTGAAATTGCCTGCAATCCCAAAAAATGAACAGGTTCAGGAACTCAAGATCAAATTCAATTTTCTTTACAGATATACAACCAAACGAAACAACATTCCTCTACAACGTGCTCCAACCACAGAACATCGATCGCACAAAGCACATAAAACTAAATACTGTCAAAAATAAGTGAATAAAATATAATTCACAATGCATGCAGTGTGCAGCACATAAAAAAAAACAACTAACAGTAAAGAGCTCACTGTCTTGAGATGAGAGGTCGGGAGTGGCAGGGCATTCATTGGTTTTGTAACCTAATGGAAGAAGCAGTCTAGCAGTGATAGTTCTCAAGCTCCAGTGCCTCCTTCCCGATGATTATAGGTCAAAGAGATTGGGTGATATGTGCCAGGGATCCTCAATGATGCTTTGGGCTTTGACTAAATCAAATGTGTCAGATCATTAATATTCCAAACAGCATTTTATTTAAAGTCAAACATCTATTCTTTGATATAATGAACATACTGAAATGCAATAAAAAATTAATTTTTCCAAGTCAAATTGAGTTTATTCTTATTATCATAAGTTCAGTGAGGTACGGATTTAGTACCAAGGAAAATTTGCATGCAGCAACATCACAAAGATGAAGGGACAGACAGCACACAGAATATAGATTATGCATTAGCTCTTCCTTAAGTCATGCCATACGCAATAAAGTCGATTTGCCATCATGAGTATATATTTTCAGAAGTTAATTGGCTGGAATAGTAATGAATGGGAGATTGGTTTGACTATACAAAATAGATGAATGTTACTTGAGGCAGGCATCCCCAACAGGACTGAAAACAACGTCAATTACAATTTCCCACTAGAAGTTACTCACGGACAGTTATAGAAAATCGTGTTGGTCTTGCAATGAAAATGTTCCCATGATACTTCAGGGTTTATTCATCGAGAAGATACTTTGATTGATGCACAAGAGAGGTGGGAGGTGGACGGGGTAATATTTTGGAAATACTTTCTGAGGAGCTGTCTGGTCAAACTAAATAGTGAGAACTGGTGCCGAATACTTTCCTGTGTTCAATGGTGGGTGAGGTTCACCAATGACGGGCTGGGCCATATTTAGTATATATTACAGGCTTTTCCGTACAATGGCATTGATGCTTCCATATCAGGCCAAGATGAAACCATTCAATATACTCTCTAACAGACATCTGTAGAAATTAGTCAATGTTTCAGATAATAATTCAAATTTTGTCAAGCTTCCAAGAAAGCATAGCATTTTTGTTGACATTCCAAATCTCCTCAAATTCCTATTGAAATATAGCCGCCGTCACACCTTCTTTACAGCTGTATCAATATGTTGGGTCCAGGTTAGTTCCTCGGACATACTGGCACCCAGGAACTTTAAATGGCTCCCTCACTGCATTTCTGATCCCTCCATGAGGATTGGTGTGTGTCATTCACTCAACTATAATGTGTCATCTGTCCTCATACCCGAACTCTATATTCTCAAACCCGACCTCCGGAAAACACGGTGAAGAATTCTTCAATGGGCAAGAAAGTCAATGGTCTGAGATAACTGAGCAGCAAGTTGAATTCACAATTCTTTGTTTCTTGTCAATTCACAGGAAAATATGAACGAAAGTCTGAGAAGCGGATTCCCACCAAACAACAGGTGACCTTGTGGTTTGTTGGAAGTAAAGGTCTGTTAAGATCTATTAAGAACTGTGCATTCCAGTGATCCACCACTCTCTGAATAAAAAAAAAAAAACCTACGCCTCACATGCCCTTTGAACACACGCCTTCTCACTTTAAATGCCTGCCCTTTGGTATTTGACATTTCAACCCCGGGAATCAGATACTCCCTGTCTACTCTATCTATGCCTCTTTTAAACTTATAAACCTTCATCGGAATTCCACACAGGCTCTGGTGCTCCAGAGGAAACAACTCACCGTCCTTTCCAATTGTATCTAGTCTCAATTGTAAGCTAAGCTGTCGCTGAGGAAATACAGCTCCAGTAATATAATTTTTATTTCTGCATGTGTGTGTGTGGCACATATCCATCAACATTTCCTGGTACATGCTTCAGAGCATCGACTGATGATAAGAGGATGTTCACCATGACACTGGAGTAAACTCTAGATGTCTCATTCTCCTGTGTAGTAAAGGACTTCAATTTGCTGCAACCTACTACAAGTTCTGAGTTATCATAATTCGAAAATGAGCAATGCTAAAAGTTCATGTGCAACGGTTGTATTTATATTTTCTGCCCATTACACTACTGTTTTTTTTGGCAGCAATAAAGGTCTTCCTTCTCTGGCTGTGATCAGTGCTTCCTTCATCATGTCAGTGTTACGCCTGTGACAATAGACAATAGGTGCAGAAGTAGACCATTCGGCCCTACAAGCCTGCACCGCCATTTTGAGATCATGGCTGATCAATTACTATCAATACCCTGTTCCTGCTTTGTCCCCATATCTCTTGATTCCCTTATCCATGATACCTATCTAGCTCCTTCTTGAAAGCATCCAGAGAATTGGCCTCCACTATCTTCCAAGGCAGTGCCTTCCAGACCCCCACAACTCTCTGGGAGAAGAAGCCTTTCCTTAACTCTGTCCTAAATGACCTACCCCTTATTCCCAAACCAAGCCCTCTGGTACTGGACTCTCCCAGCATCTGGAACATATTTCCTGCCTCTATCTAGTCCAATCTCTTAATAATCTTACATGCTTCAATCAGATCCCCTCTCAATCTCCTTAATTCCAGCGTGTACAAGCCCAGTCTCTCTAACCTTCCTGCGTAAGACAGTCCAGACACCCCAGGAATTAACCTCGTGAATCTACGCTGCACTTCCTCTACAGCCAGGATGTCCTTCCTTAACCCTGAAGACCAAAACTGTACAAAATACTCCAGGTGAGGTCTCACCAGGGCTCTGTACAAATCCAAGAGGATTTCCTTGCACTTGTACTCAATTCCCTTTGCAATAAAGGCCAACATTCCAATAGCCTTCTTCACTGCCTGCTGCACTTGCTCATTCACTTTCAGTGACTGATGAACAAGGACTCCGAGATCTCTTTGTATTGCTCCCTTACCCAACTCTAAACCGTTCAGATAATAATCTACCTTCCTGTTCTTACTCCCAAAGTGGATAACCTCACACTTATTCACATTAAACGCCATCTGCCAAGTATCTGCCCACTCACCCAGCCTATCTAAGTCACCCTGAATTCTCCCAGCATCCTCATCACGTCGTACTGCCACCCAGCTTAGTATCATCAGCAAATTTGCTGATGTTATTTTTTATGCCTTCATCCAAATCAATAACGTAAGTTGTAAACAGCTGTGGTCCCAATTCCGAGCCCTGTGGCACCCCACTAGTCACCACCTGCCATTCCGAGAAACACCCATTCACACCTACCCTTTGCTTTCTATCTGCCAACAAGTGTTCTATCCATGTCAATGCCTTCCCCCCGATGCCATGAGCTTTGATTTTACCCACCAATCACCTATGTGGGACCTTATCAAATGCCTTCTGAAAATCAAGGTACACTACATCCACTGGATCTCCCCCGTCTAACTTCCTGGTTACTTCCTGGAAAAACTCCAACAGATTAGTCAAGTATGATTTACCCTTGGTAAATCCATGCTGGATCGGGCCAATCCTATCACTGCTATCTAGTCATGCCACAATTTCATCCTTAATAATGCACTCCAGCATCTTTCCCACCACCGATGTCAGGCTAACAGGTCGATAGTTCTCTGTTTTCTCCCTCTTCCTTTTTGAGAATTGCAAGATCGCTATTAAGTCAGGGTAGGAGACCCAGGAAATGAGTGAGAGAAGTTTGGAATGTCCTGGCCCCCAGCGATACAAAGCCACGGAAAAGGTCATTGTTTCTTGGAGGCGGAATTGTGTATTGAGTACTCTGCTTCATGGAAGCCCTCTGGAAACGTGGGCAGGTTAGGGGATGGCATCATTCCACCCTGAGTGACATCTGAGACCCTTTGAGTGGGGATAAAAGAGGGTCTGGGGAACAGCTCCTTGAGACGCACCAGAAGAATGGCTAGAACTCCTGTAACAGCGTAATAGTGAAAGCCGGCGGAAAAGCCCACGTAGAAATATAGAAATATAAAACCATAAATAATTAAATAATAATAAATTATGCCAAGTGGAAGTAATCAGTGATTCAAAGTCATTTTATTCGTGACAACATTAATTCGTTATCAGCTAAGCACTGTTTCTGACTATTCATTTACTATAATAATAATTCACATGTCAAGACAAGACAAGGTAAAGGAGCAGAAGTAGGCCATTCGGCCCCTTGAGTCCGCTCCGCCACTTCACCATGAGCTTAAGTATTCTCCCATCTCCAATTTCCGACATTTTCCCCATATTCCTTGATACCCTGACTAATTAGATTCCCATCAATCTCCTCCTTAAACACCCTAAATTATTGGGCCTCCACACTGCATGTGGCAACGAATTCCATAATTCCACGACCATGATGCCTCAAACAGAATTACAGGACAATGAGTTCCAATCAATTTGCAATCAATGCCCACATTACACAATAATCCGTTTTGCTTTGGTATCATACTACAAACTTTCTCAATGTTTCTGTTGACATGTCACTCATTAAGTGAATACCAAATCGTCAGTCCTGTTGAAGTGATTTGAAGTGCTTTGTAATTTAATTAAAATTGTCATTTGATAACGTATATTGATAACTTTCAACAAAAGTAATCAGTCTATAATATTAGCTAAGCAGAGTCTGCTGTGTCACATATCGGGGAATGTTTCTGTTCTCTTGATAAAACTAGATCTATGTAAAGGCAACAAAGGAGCACATTATGAACTTTAATTAATATTGTATAATACAATAGTTGTATCCAGTCTAAATTGTAAGCCAAGCTGACACTGAGGAAATACAGCTCCAGAAATAAGATTTTTATTTCTGCAAGGAGTATGTGTGTGTGGCAAATATCAAGCAGCATTTCCTGGTGCATGATTCAGAGCACACGACTGATGATAAGAGGATGTTCACCACGACATTGGAGTAAACTCCAGATGTCTCTTTCTTCTGTGCAGTAAAGGAATTAAATTTTCTGCATCCTACTACAAGTTCTGAATTATCATAATTCGAAAATGAACAATGCTGAAAGTCAAATGCAACTGTTCTATTTATATTTTCTGCCCATTACACTACCGGTGTTTTTGGCAGCAATAAAGGTCTTCCTCTCTGGTTGTGTCCCGGGCTTCCTTCATCATGTCAGTACTTCCACTTAGTTTTCTCTACTTTCTAGTATGCATTTCATGTGGAGACTCAGGAATACAGTTACACTCAGATGTAGAATTATTCTTTATTGCTTTTCCACACCAGTTTTGATTTACCAGTCTGAATTTTTATTGCTGAACTGAAACCCTGAACGGGCAGGACCCATGGACATCTCTTCGCCTGTCCTCTACTTATTGACCTGTTAGGTATGGCTGATACTACCAAGAGCTAAAGCAGAAGGCCCTGACTCCAGACAACATAGAACTCAGGGTCATTGAGGCACATGGTCCTTCAAACCTGATGACATGTTTGTGGTCTTCTTGCAGCCCTTTATTTATTGCCATCCCTTATTTCAAGCATTGGCACAATTTAACATTCATCATAATCCACTTCCTCTTGTTGCAAACCTTTATGTGTCAGGTTTTTTTTATCCTATTCAATATTAATCATTTGTTGTATTCCAGGTTTTAAGGTACTATGCTTTCAGTAACAAATGAATATTTCTGAACTTGTGTTGTAGTTGGCGAGCTGCCCAAATGGAACGACCACTCCCAACAATGATCCATCGGAAGTTATTCAGTCTGCCAGAAACTTCAATCAGACAGACAGACTGAACGACATACTTTATTGATCCCGAAGGAAATTGGGTCTCGTTACATTCATACTAAGCAGGAATTGTGTAGAAATATAGCAATATTTAACCATAAATGATTAAATAATTATAAATTATGCCAAGGAGAAATAATCAGTGATTCATAGTCATTTTATTTGTGACAACATTAATTCGTCATGAGCTAAGTACTGTCTCTGTTATAGTCTATTCGTTTACTCTATTAATAATTCATATTACATTTCAAGCAAGGTAAAGGTGCAGAAGTAGGCCATTCGACCCATTGAGTCTGCTCTGCCACTCCACCATGAACTGAACTATTCTCCCATCTAGATCCAATTTCCGACTTTTTCCCCATATCCTTTGATACACTGACTAATTAGATACCTATCAATCTCCTCCTTAAGCACCATCAATGATTGGGCCTCCACACTGTATGTGGCAACGAATTCCATAATTCCACCACCATCTGGCTAAAAATATGTACCTTTTGCGATAATTTGATGAGAATGCCAGTAGGATAGATAAAGGGGATGCAGTGTATTTTGTATATCTGGGCGTTAAGAAGTCCTTTGACACAAGTGCCACACAGAAGGCTGCGTATTTAATTAAGAGCCCATGATATTACAAGAATGTTACTAACATGGGTAGTACATTGGCTGATTGGTAGGAGGCAGCGAGTGGGAATAAATGGATCCTGTTCTGGTTGGCTGCCAGTGGCTAGTGGTGATCCGCAGGGTTCCTATGGGGCCACTTATTTTTATGCTGTATATAATGACTTAGATGAAGGAATAGATGGTTTTCCTGCCAGGTTTGCAGATATTAGGAATATTGGTGGAGGGACATGAAATGTTGAGGAAACAGATATGATAGAAACATAGAAACACGGAACTACTGCACAATACAGGCCCTCCAGCCTACAAAGCTGTGCCGAACATGTCCTTACCTTAGAAATTTTGCATTATGCCGATGACCTTTTGCTTTATATTCCTAATGTTGAGACTTTATTAGCTATCGTACATTCTTTTGTCTCCTGTTTTAGTCAGTATTCAGGATAAGAGTGAACTTTTTCTATTGAATCATTTAGTATCAATTAATACTAACCTTCCTTTTAAAATTGTAAGAAATAAACTTACTTATTTGGATGGAACAATTACTAAGAACCATAAATAGTTATTTAAAGAAAATTTGGGCCTGGGACCCCAAGATCCCTCTGATCCTCCTCACTGCCAAGAGTCTAGGCATTAACTCTACATTCTGCCATCATATTTGACCTACCAAAATGAACCAGGCCACACTTATCTGGGTTGAACTTCATCTACCATTTCTCAGCCCAGTTTTGCATCTTATTAATGCCTCATCTCATTAAATTACCTCGTCTCAGTCATTTATAAAAATCACGAAGAGTTGGGGTCCCAGAATAGATCCCTGAGGCACAACACTGGACTCTGGCCTCCATGCAGAATATGACCCGTCTCCAAGCACATTTTGCCTTCTTGGGGTAAGTCAGTTCAGGATCCACAAAGCAATGTCTCCTTGGATCCCATGTATCCTTACTTTCTCATGGGGTTGAGGAGGAGATAAAACAAAGGATCATCAGTGATTGAATGGCAGAGCTGATTCAATGGGCCCGATTATCTCATTCTGCTCTTATGTCATATGGTCTTAAATAAGTATGTCTAAAATTAATTATTTATAATAATTTTGTGTTTAATGGGGACAATCTCAAGAGCACAGATATTAGGTATGGTGAATAAATGTTGCCAATATCAGTAGTAACCACTTCCAGTCTTACAATAAATGCTAATGAAGAACACATTGTATGTATGTTTCATTGATTGTTAATTATTATTACAAGTGTTGCACTATTTCACATTTCTTTAACACACATTATACAGTGTTGAACTTCTATTGGCTGGAACTTTTGGTAGTGACACTAAGTTTCTGACCTTGTGCTGTTGATCAGTTTTAACCCAGATGCTCACTGTAACTTGCGGAGAAGATATTCCTGATGTCACTTTCAGGGTCTATGGTGCAGCTGTCTGAAAAAAAATGAACAGCACAAATGTCATTATTGTAATCGACATACGGCAACATACATCATCTCCAATAACTATATGATTTTCACTCCAATGGAAGAACTGCAGGAACGAGACTGCAGGATTTTCTGGGATTTGAAATCAGATGCTGTCATTCTCGTAAATGCTTATGTAGTGTTCTCGCACAGCTGTAAAATAACTCTGAACTAAACACCAAGCATAAACCAATCAATGAGGCGGTCCCAGTAAGATTAACCATTTACTGTTCACTCTTCCACATTAAGGTATGGTGAAAACTGTTGATAAAACAATACAAAAAATATACTGTATTTGTTTCCTTCTTGACATCACATTTACATCATAAACACTTGCAAAAGTAAAACTACAACAACAATCTTACATTAAAGTGCAACATACAGTCAGAATCTACCCACGCCATCGACTGGCTTTAAATACACTTCAACACAAACTATCCGCCACTCTTTAAATAACAAAAAACATAAACTTTATCAATCATCATTACTTTTAACAGAATCAGCGTTAACATTTTTAATTCAACATATCGATTATCTCATGAACTTAGGGCGTTGATTCACTAATGTTTCTAGTGCGTAGAAAGAAAACTTTTCTCGCGCTGATACTGTACACATAAGCCCCCTCCCTCCTGTTTCTCCAAACCGGTATTCTCCCACAACACACGGCGTAACTGGGAGTGACGTCATCGCATGCCGCTATATATCACAGAAAACGAATTTACTTTAAACAACCTTAACTTTAACTAGAAATTGATAACAAACAAATTACTAAAGCAAAAGTATAATAAACTAAACAAATGCCTTAAAGGCAACACAGCTTAAGATCTCAAATGACTGCTCCGAAGATAAAATAATTGGTTATTTGGGGAAAGAAATAAGTATATATAATAAAGTTATTACGAACTCCGTGGAGCATGTGGGGATCTTCAGATATACAGGCACTCTCGCTTTCTTTCTTTTTTTTTCATTTTCTTTTTTTTCTGTAGGGTTGTTAGAGGGGAGGGGCTAAGGGTATATTTGTTTTTCTTTCTGTAATTATTTGAAAACGCAATAAAAAACGTTTTAAAAAGAGGATCATTAAAAAAGGTCATTTAGTACAGAGTTAAGGAAAAACTTCTTCTGCAAGAGAGTTGTGGGGGTCTGGAATGCACTGCCTCGGAAGGTAGTGGAGGCCAATTCTCTGGATGCTTTCAAGGAGCTAAAGAGGTATCTTATGGATAGGGGAATCAAGGGATTAGGGGACAAGGCAGGAACAGGGTATTGATAGTAATTGATCAGGCATGATCTCATAATGGCGGTGCAGGCTCGAAGGGCTGAATGGTCTTCTTCTGCACCTATTGTCTATTGTCACAGGCGTAACACTGACATGATGAAGGAAGCCCTGAACACAGCCAAAGAAGGAAGACCTTTATTGCTGCCAAAACACCAGTAGTGTAATGGGCAGAAAATATAAATAGAACAGTTGCACCTGAACTTTTAGCATTGCTCATTTTCGAATTATGATAACTCAGAACCTGTAGTAGGATGCAGCAAATTGAAGTCCTTTACTACACAGGAGAAAGAGACATCTGGAGTTTACTCCAGTGTCATGGTGAGCATCCTCTTATCATCAGTCGATGCTCTGAAGCATGTACCAGGAAATGTCGACGGATATTTGACACACACACACATGCTCCTTGCAGAAATAAAAATCATATTTCTGGAGCTGTATTTCCACAGCGTCAGTCTGGCTTACAATTGAGACTGGATACAATTGGAAAGGACGGTGAGTTGTTTCCTCTGGAGCACCATAGCCTGAGGGGAATTCCGACGAAGGTTTATAAGTTTAAAAGAGGCATAGATAGAGTAGACAGGGAGTATCTGATTCCCGGGGTTGAAATGTCAAATACCAAAGGGCAGGCATTTAAAGTGAGAAGGCGTGTGTTCAAAGGGCATGTGATGGGTAGGGTTTTATTTATTCAGAGAGTAGTGGATCACTGGAATGCACAGTTCTTAATTGATCTTAACAGACCTTTACTTCTAACAAACCACAAAGTCACCTATTGTGTCGAGGGAATCTGATTCTCAGACTTTCGCTCATATTTGAATTAACAATTAACAAAGAATTGTGAAGTCAACTTGCTGCTCAGTTATCTCAGACCATTGACTTTGTTGCCCATGGAAGAATTCCTCAACGTGTTTTCCGGAGTTCGAGTATGAGGAGAGATGACACGTTATAGTTGAGTGAATGACACACACTAATCCTCATGGAGGGATCAGAAATGCAGTAAAGAAGGTGTGACGGCGGCTATATTTCAATAGGAATTTGAGGAGATTTGGAATGTCAACAAAAATGCTATGCTTTCTTGGAAGCTTGACAAAATTTGAATTATTATCTGAAACATTGACTAATTTCTACAGATGTCTGTTAGAGAGTATATTGAATGGTTTCATCTTGGCCTGATATGGAAGCATCAATGCCATTGTACGGAATAGCCTGTAATAAGTACTAAATATGGCCCAGTCCGTCATTGGTGAACCTCACCCACCATTGAACACAGGAAAGTATTCGGCACCAGTTCTCACTATTTAGTTTGACCAGTCAGCTCCTCAGAAAGTATTTCCAAAATATTACCCCGTCCACCTCCCACCCCACTGGTGCATCAATCAAAGTATCTTCTCGATGAATAAACCCTGAACTATCATGGGAACATTTCCATTACAAGACCTACACGATTTTGTATAACTGTCCGTGAGTAACGTCTCGTGGGAAATTGTAATTGACAAAGTTTTCAGCACTCTTGGGGATGCCTGCCTCAAGTGACATTCATCTATTTTGTCTAGTCAAACCAATCTCCCATTCATTACTATTCCAGCCAATTAACTTCTGAAAATATATACTCATGATGGCAAATCGACTTTATTGCATATGGCATGACTTAAGGTAGACCTAATGCATAATCTATATTCTGTGTGCTGTCTGTCCCTTCATCTTTGTGATGTTGCTGCATGCAAATTTTCCTTGGTACTGAACCCGTACCTCACTGAACTTATGATAATAAGAATAAACTCAATTTGACTTGGAAAAATTAATGTTTTATATTGCATTTCAGTATGTTCATTATATCAAAAAATAGATGTTTGACTTTAAATAAAATGTTGTTTGGAATATTAATGATCTGACACATTTGATTTAGTGAAAGCCCAAAGCATCATTGAGGATCCCTGGCACATATCTCCCAATCTCTTTGACCTATAATCATCGGGAAGGAGGCATTGCAGCTCGAGGACTACGACTGCTAGACTGGGTAATAGCTTCTTCCATTAGGTTACAAAACAAATTAATGCCCTGCAACTCCCGACCTCTCATCACAGGACAGTGAGCTCTGTACTGTTAGTTGTTTTTTTAATGTGCTGCACACTGCATGCATTGTGAATTATATTTTATGCACTTATTTTTGACAATATTTAGTTTTATGCGCTTTGTGCGATCAAAGATCTGTGGTTGGAGCAAGGTGCAGAGGAATGTTGTTTCGTTTGGTTTTATATCTGTAAAGAAAATTGAATTTGAACGCGAGTTCCTGAACCTGTTCATTTTTTGGGATTGCAGGCAATTTCAACAATGAACAATGTTAAAGAAGTGGAGCTAAGACAATCCTACCTGTGAAGAAATTCCCTCTGCATTACTGTTTAATCTGATATCAAGTCGTCTGACCCCTCGGGCTTTGGAAAACTCAGTGTTAACAATCAGCAGGAGAAACACCAGGACGACAAGAGTTTTTTTGGAAGGCAATTATCTGGAGGAAGGTATCTCAATTTTGATAGCTCTGGTAAAGAGAAAAGAAGGACATTGAAAGCTTATGGATATTGGAAGACCTAGATAGAGTTGAAGTAGATAGGATGTATTTTGTGGTGGAGGAGTTTGCGACCAGACGGTACAGCCTTGGAGTAGAAGTATTTCCCTTTACAACAGGGATGAGGAGGAATTTCTCGAGCCAGAAGGTGGTGAATCTGTGGAATTGCTTGCCACAGACAGCTGTGAAGCTATGTAATTGGGGATGGGTGAAGCGGAGGTTGATAGATTATTCATTAATATGTTTGTGATAGGTTCCGGAGCAGGGGAAGCAAATGGAGTTGAGAGGGATAATAAATCATCCAAAATGGAATGATGGGCAGACCCGTTGGTTCTAAATGGCCTAATTCTGCTCCTATGACTTTTGGAAACTACAAATTGAGAGGGAGGATATTTCAGAAAACTGAGAATACAGGTAAAATTAATACAGACATACTACTATATGACAAGAATGACTTATCTTTGGATAGCTGGGACAGTAAATCAGATCAGTTTTAAAGGCAATACTGTATTTTTCTAGTTTAAGTTGAGTGTGTTCAACAATGGGCTATAGTATATCTGTGCTGAATTCGGTTCCCACATATTGTCTTGTACAATCAGACACTGTCACTGAAGGTAATAGATTATCTGCAGAAGTACAGACTTTGGTAGCCTTGAAGACAACTTTAGGACACCATTCAATTGTAGATAGAATAATATTAAAATTACTATTCTCTTCTTTAATCACAGAGAGTATGAATTTAGATTCCATTCAGTATGAGCTGCAAGTTCCTGTACTACTGCCTTTGCTGAGCTGATTGTTTTCCATTTCCCTAAAGTTGTTTCTATGCTGAGTTCTTAACAGTGACAAGTGTGACAAGGTGGTGTGATTATTTCCTTGAGGCTATAGCGTGGGTTTGAGGTCCAATCGAGTGAACAGTTCAAATTCTAGGATGCTATTTCAATGCCATCCTGAAGGAATCCAGGCAGATATGTTAAAGCCTCTTGAGTGATTTCCATATACCATGGAAAAGATGGGCAAGTTCTCCCTGGTTTTGAGTCATTTTCCTTTCTATCAGGGCATAACATTGCTGCATGTGTGAGGTTGGTTGCTGTGTTTCCAATTTATCAGAAACTCTACTAAAATATCTCAATGACAGTGAAATGGTTCAGGACAGCCCAAGCAGAGCATAGTACATTCAGTGGCCACTTTATTAGGAACACCCGTACATCCCATTACACTTGTTAGTGCCGATATCTCATCATCCAATATTGTCGATGAAACTTAATGCATAAAAGCATGCAGGAATGGTCAAGAGATTCATTTGTTGTTGAGACCAAACATCATCATAGGAAAGAAATGAGATCTTAGTGACTTTGACCATGGATTGATCATTTGTGCCAGGCAAGGTGGATCGAGAATATCAGAGCCTTCAGCGACTTTCATGTACAAGAGTTTAAAGCGTTTACAGATAAGTCATTTGATCATTGGCAGTTCTATCAGTGAAAACGTTTGTTTCTGTGATATGTCAGACTGTTTAAGCTGACAGAAAGGTGCTATTAAATTACCACATGTTAAATCAATGGTGTGCAGAAGAACATCTCATGAACAGGGAATGACGAAACTAATTTAACGTCATTGCTGCTTGTGTGGTTTAAGAGCCAAAATGTCTAATGATATTGTGAGAGATTTAAAATACTAAATGGAATCTTTACCTTGAGTTTAGAAATAGCAAATTGTAAATCGCAAAGGATTTAACCAACAGCTACAAGGTAACTGTCAAATGGGTCAGTTTGCTATGAAAATGCTTTGAGAACTAAGGAGAACATAGAACAATGAAGAGTACAGCACAACAGCAGGCCATTAGGGCCACAATGTTGTGATGAACTAGCTATAAAGCAAATCAAAAACACCCAAACACTAATCCTTCCTGCCTATACCATGCCCATACTCTCCATCTTCCTGCAATCCTCTATCAGATCACCCCTCAGCCTTTGGAGCTCCAGTGGAAACAACATTTTATTACGCCTCCTGTGATAGCACACACCCTCTAAATGAAGCAGCATCCTGGTAAACATATTCTTCACCCTCTCCAAAGCCTCCACATCCTTCCAAGTGTGGGGCGACCAGTACTGTATGCAGTCATCCAGATGTGGCCCAACGAGAGTCTTACAAATTAGGAACATGACTATTGAGCTAAATGCTTCGAATAATAAATGCAAGCATGTTGTAAGCCGATTTCTAAACAACATACCAACTTGTGTAGCTACTTACAACTAGCAATGAACTAGGATGCCATGATCTCTCTGCTCAGCAACACTAAAGGACCTTGCCCATAACAGTGTTCTGTCTTGCGTTTGACTTACTGAGGTGCAATTCGTCACATTTATCTGGGTCAAATTCCATTTGCCATTTCCCAGCCTATATCTGCAATTGATCTACATTTTGCTGTATTTATTGCCAGTCCTCCACACTATCCACAGCTCCATCAATTGTTTCTTCATCTTCCAATTTACCAATGAAGCCATCTACATTTAATGCTTGACAATAATTATTTCAGAAAGACTCAGAAAAATCAGATGTACCTGTAACAAAGAAATGGAAGTTGCTTTCTTTGAGCTGCTGTATCAGATTTAGGTGGTTGTCCCCTATATATTGTGATTCAGGGAGGGGAGGAACCTCAAGTGGAGTATTTTGCAATGGCGCAAATAGTTTCTATTTGGATAGACATGTTTGTGAAGAGTAATCAATGCACTGTGACTATGAACAATCAGTTCATATCTGAGTGTATTCAAATGGGGATTTTATATCCTCACTGTGCCTGGAGATGAAATCCACATATTTGCAAATCAAAGTGAACACTCTTACTGTCAGGAGAAGTAAGAAGTAAGAAGTAATGTTTTCTTTTCTTCTTGACCAGCCTTTGTACACCAGAGTTTCTGCACACTACCATCACTTCCGTGTCTCATGGGAACGTAACTATTGCAGAACTTCACTCAAGTATTCCCTGAACATTTGCCACACTACCGTACTTTTCCTTGAGAGCATTTGTTTCCAAATTCCTGTCTGATAGCCTCATAATTCCCCTTATTCAAATTAAATTCTTTTCTAACTTGGCTGCTCCGAATATCTCTCCAATGATATTGTAAAGGAGAAAGGATTATATTCACTATCTCCAAAATGCTCTCCTACTGAGAGATCTGACACCTGACCAAGTTCATTTCCCAATACCAAATCAAGTGCAGCCTCTCCTCTTGTAGGCTTAACTACGTATTGTGTCAAGAAGCCTTCCTGAACACACCTAACAAACTCCACCTCATAAAAACCCTTGCTCTAGAGAGATGCTAATCTATATTTGGCAAATTAAAATTTCCCATCATGACAACTCTGTTATTCTTACACCTTTCCAGAATCTGATTCCCTATCTGCTCCTCGATATTGCTGGTAATATAGGCTCTGCCCTTCTCTGTTCACTGTTTTGGGTGATTTTCACTGATTTTGAAGGGCCGTGCCTCACACAGCCAGACTGTTGCAATACAATGCTCTCCTCTAAGGTATGAGCAGAATGGTGGGTAAATATTCGATGGAGCAGAAACAAGTGGGATCAGCAAAAAGGAGGCTCTAGATGTGATGGAGGCTCGAGTTGATGGGGAGTAGAAAGAGGGAACCAGAGCAGGAGGATGAGGCTACAAATGAAAGTTCAGCAACATCTGGAAACTGATTGACTGAAAAAAAAGAGGTTTATGTTTGCAAAATGCTGGCGGGTCTCAGTAGCCCCAGCAGCATCTATGCAGAGGAATAAACCGTGAATATTATGGGCACAAACACTTCATCCTACCTAGACTGTTTATTTCTCTGCTGAGATGCTGCCCGACTTGCTGAGCTCCTGCAGTATTTTGTGTGTTACTTTGCACTTTATTCTCAGCATCTGCCGAACCTCGAGTTTCATATCTGCTGTGGGACTTTGACAGTTGTCATACAGAATGCCTGTTGACATTGAGTAATAAAGAGGAGAAAATCTGCAGTTATTGAAATCCAAGGAGAACACACAAAATGCTAGAGAAACTCTGCAGGCCAGGCAGCGTCTGTGGATAAAGTACAGTTTACATTTTGGGCCAAGATTCTTCAGTAGGACTGGGGAACAAACAATGAGGAGTAAATTTAAAGGTGGGGGAGGGGGAGAGAAACACAAAGTGATAACTGGAACTGGGAGAGGGAGAGATGAAGTAAGGAGCTGGGAAGTTGATTGGTGAAAGAGCTACAGGGCTGGAGAAGGGCAAGTCTGATAGGAGAGAACAGAAGGGCGTGGAAGAACGAAAAGTGGGGGGGGGGGAGAAACACCCGAGGGAGGTGATGGGCAGGCGACAAGAGGGAAAAGTGGATGGGGAATGATGAGGGAGGGGAGGCATGACCGGAAGATCAAGAAATCGATGTTCATGCCATCAGATTGGAGGCTGGCCAGCTAGAATACAAGGTGTTGTTCCTCCTACCTGAGTGTGGCCTCATCGCGACAATATAGGAGGCGATGGATTGACATTTCCACTGACTATATTGTTTCTGGAAGCTTGCTGTGTTGAAGTAGATGCTGAGATTTCTGCATAAAAACATTGACTGCTTTTGGGACATGTGCTGTTGAACCAGCACTTGTCCCCTCAAACTAATCCAGTATATTAACAACAACATGTCCCCTCCCTTTTCCAAAATATAATTCAACCACTCTAATACCATATATCCCATATGTTTACACAAATGGGAAATCAGGAATATTGGTCTATAACTAGGAGGATCCAACAGGGGTTTACCAGGATCCTGAATAGACACTACAATTGCAATTTTCCATGAGGAGGGAAGATGGCCTGAATGCCAAATAGGATTCAAAAATGTAATATTATCTCCAAAGAGCTCTGGCCATACGTTTAAACATGCAATAACTAATATCATCCTTTCCTGGAGCCGTCAGCCCAGTATTAATAATCGTTTTCCTAAATTCACACAAATAAAACTCTACATCACTGTCATTGCTACAGCAGGTTTCCAACACGTCTGGGTATTCACTTAACAGCTTATCCCTACATTGTTTAGTCTCTTCATTATTTTGATTATGAGTTACAGCAAATGACCAAGCCAGTAACTAAACCCTCTCCGTTTCAGTCACAATTGTATCACCTTCTTTAATCAATACTGGGAACCCTATGAATCCCTCACCCCCCATTTTCTTAATCATTCCCCTAACACCTCCAAGTTTAATAGTCCTTCGAATTCTAGCACAATATGACCTCTAGTAAATATTTTTCACAACCTTCATTACTTTCCTCACCACGGCCTGTGACCTGTTACACTTAATAAGATCACGCGGACAGTGATACTTCTTAACTTTCCAAAATGCCACATTTTTCTGAATAATTGCCTCTGCACACTCCTCCGTCCACCATGGTACAGCTTTTCTCCTATTAATGCACTTTCTAATATGAGTCTCTTCCAGCAAATTTGAGGAATAACGTGACAACCTTTCTTTGCAGAAATCGACATCATGCTCTCCATTCCATCCACACAGATGTTCCATTCATCACATAAAACATTAAAACTTCTCCAATTTGCTTTACCGAAATTCCACCTCCTCAAAGTGGCATCTTGGTCTAAACCCAGGCTTATAAATAGAGGAAAATGATCACTCCCCACTGTTTCATCTCCCATGACATACCACTCACTCACTGCAGCATGAATGTTTGAAACCAAAGTTAAGTTTACAGCAATTTCAGAACTATTATGAACATTAAATCTCATAACTCTCCCACAAGTTAGACACAGTGAAATAGCTAAAACTCTTCTGCAATCACACCAGCACCATCATTCTGAGAACAAGCCCACAGTGAAGTCTATGCATTAAAATCCCCAACCATACATCCCTTAGTGAGTTGGAGCTACATAAATACTCTCCAAGACATCAATCGAAAGCTTTCCACCATGGTTATAATAATATACCTCTTTAATGTCGCTCCCTGTTGAATCAAATACTTCTACAAGTGTCTCATACATTTCATTCACATCCACAACTGTATGCCTTCTCCCTTTCTGTATAAAATTTGCAATAGCACCTTCTCTACCAAATAATCTATCAGGCCTAATTACAATATAATCCTGGAAGGAAGAATTTAAATGTGGGAAACCAGGTTTCCGGAATACATACAACGTCAGATAGATTTGATAAATCAGAAATAAACTTGGAGTCTTGACCGTGAAAAATTCTGGCTTCCGGAAATATGCGTATTCTCCCTTCATATACAGTCTGGAGAAATGTAGCGGGACGTTTATGATTGGTGAAACAGATTTAAACTAAGTGTAGTTAATATTGCCACGGTGTCTGGAGATTTAGTTCACCGATTTCTTTCAATTGATAAATGTTCGCGGACGGTCATTGTGTAAACTCAAGTCAGTTTACCAACGGATGGCTCTTCAGAAAGTGGGGCTTTAACAAATACAGTCTGAACAAACCGTGAGTGTTCAGCTCTCGTGTTGGAATGGGGTTAAGAGAAGTAACCAAAATGGGACAAAACTCAAAGAACCGCATTCTCCACGGTAAATAAACCAGAAGCAACAATGAGTGTCTTCTTCAGAGAAACCTGATGAACGAGAGGAAATGAAAGGGAAGGGGTGCGTCACGATTCCGTGCCTGTGCAGTACGCAGGAATGTAACAGAGAAATCTGGATTCTGCTGAATAGTGGACAGCAATTTCTGAGTAACGGAGATAAGATTCTGAATGAGCGCATCAAAAAGCAATTTTCAAACTTACCTCAAGTCCATGGCTCAATATTTTGTAACTCTTTTAATGAAAGCGTGAGTGGCTCTTAAATGATCCTTTGAATTTCCCGTTTGTTTTGTCAGTAAAGTTGTCTTTACTTGGAGCTGGTGTACTTGGTCACCGCCATTGTTCCTTCGGACACGGCGTGCTTGGCCAGCTCCCCGGGCAGCAGCAGGCGCACGGCGGTCTGGATCTCCCGGGAGCTGATGGTGGACCGCTTGTTGTAGTCGGCCAGGCGGTAAGCCTCACCCGCGATGCGCTCGAAGATATCGTTCACGAATGAATTCATGATGCTCATGGCCTTGGAGGAGATGCCGGTGTCGGGGTGAACCTGCTTCAGCACTTTGTAACTGTCCTTCCTCGACCTCTTGCGCTTCTTGCCAGACTTGCTCGCCGGTTTGGACGGAGCTTTCTTGGCGCCCTTCTTGGGAGCGGGTTTCGGTGGATCAGGCACTTCCCCGTCGGTTTCAAACACAATAATAATCAGAAACTGTTCGGAGCTCGGACTAAATAGGCAGCGCACAAAATGGTATGTTAATTAGAATGGTGACGCTGAGCATTCCGATTGGCTGCTTGGAGAAAGGAATCACCAAGCGGAACGCTGGGGGATGGGAAGCGGCACCAATGTGTGACGGTTCGCGCTGCGTTTAATACAGGAGGAAGGACAGAGGGCAGAGACAGGCGGGGGTGCGGGCTGCAATTGAAAAGGGAAACGCAAATTTCAAAAGCAGTACGGAAATAAAATTAGATGAAATATTGTAAAGTTAAACACGAAGACGTTCAGTTCATGACACAGGGCAGCAGGAGAGCGAAGGAGAGATTTGGACATTTCAAAGTAAAGTTCAAATCGAGTTTATTTATGCACACAGGTGAAAGGAACAGCGGATTTGTAGCAGCATCACAGACACATTTCATCAGACACAACATTGACAAGAAACACTGGAATTAAATATGAATTATACCAACATATTCAAATAGTCAGAGGACTATCAGAACAAAATCTAAATAACAAGGAGATTATGCGTGCAGTCGGAGAATCACCCCTCTTGTGTTTCTTCATCTCGTCACTCTCGATTCAGTGTCACGCAACGCTGCCACATTGATCCGGCCCATGCCTTCATCCACCAGGTCCAACACTTGACTTTGTTGGATCTTACTCCTCCGTACACTCGTCGTCGGGTTTGTGGGTGTGTGGCCAGGGTTAGAAGGGGTGGGTGCCCCTTCTTAGGATTGGGTTTGAGGGTAGGGCTGGTGGATGTATATGTGAGGCTGGAAGAGATAAAGCTGTGGAGTTTTGTATGGTGAGATATGTGGGACTATGGTGGATAGTGTAGTGTAGTGGAGCCACTTTAATCTAGCCGATGCCTTTCATTAACGTGGCCTGACTCCCACTTGGCTTAAAGAACCGGGTGTGCAAAGGGGCACATCATCAGTTCTGCAACCTGGGGTCATTGGGGGTTTCGGGTCGTTAATCATGAGACTCTCTTGCCCAGGTGACCGTGCCAGGGTTGATCAGACCCAGCTTGTGTTTATCCCATGGACCAAGATAATCAGAGGCACTGTAATTCTGCAAGTTGTGGGT
Organism: Hypanus sabinus; assembly: GCF_030144855.1. Taxonomy (NCBI): domain Eukaryota; kingdom Metazoa; phylum Chordata; class Chondrichthyes; order Myliobatiformes; family Dasyatidae; genus Hypanus; species Hypanus sabinus. Next base: position 110,916 of record NW_026781644.1, read on the forward strand.
ATTTTCGAACTTGTTACTTGGCTGTATTTTGACCATTTGGAGAGTACAATATTTTGAGGCCTTGTAATCAGGCTTTACCTCCTCGTAAGGTTCCACTTTCCTGCTTTAAATTTACATCTGTCTTTATTTTGCATCTGTGTGCCTGGGATTGCATGGGTTAATGATTGAGGTTTGCAGATTTGTCCATTATTCCAAAATACAAAAATCTCTGAAATCCAGAACGTTTTCTGCTGACATGACGTCACAAATGGAGAATTTTACCAGGATTAAATGGCTTGTCATATGAAAAGCGTTTCATAGCTCTGGGCCTCTATTCCCCGTGACATTGAAGAAAGAAGGGTTACCGAATTGAAACCTATCAAATAGTAGAAGGGCTTGATTGAGTGGATGTGGAGAGGATTTTTCCTATGGTGGGAGTGTCTAAAGCCAGACCACCCAGCTTCAAAATAGAATATCCTTCCAGAATGGAGAGGAGGAGGAATTCCTTCAGCCAGAGAGTGGTGAATCGGTGGAATTTTTTGCCACAGGCAGCAGGAGAGGCCAAATCACTGGGTATAGGCAGAGATTCATAGATTCTTTAGTGGTCAGGGCATAAAGGGATACAAGGGCAGATAAGAGGTAAGAGGAAACATTGATCAGTGATGATGAAATGGCAGAGCGGGCTCGATGGCCTAAATGGCTGAATTCTGCTCCTATATCTTATGGTCTTATGGACTGAGTGACGAAAACTCTCCCAGAGACTGGTGATCTCAGTTTTGACACAACCCAGCACCTGAGGATCCAGATTACTTATACAGCGAATACAGAATTTTTTCATTTTCTGATTAAAGAGATATAATTCCATTTCCATCCTGAATGCATGTCACCGCATTCTGATGTGAATGAGTAATGATGCTTTGGGCTGAGAACCTTCACACTGAGATCTGATGGAAGGGTCTTGGCCCGAAGTGTTAACTGTTTACTCTTTGGCATACAGGCTGCCTGTCCTCATGAGTTCCACCAGCATCTTGTGTTGCTTTGGATTTCCAGCATCAGCAGATTCTCTCGTGTTTGCGATTTACACCTCATTCTGAGGGTATTTTCCTCAATTATGGAACTCTCATTCAGGGGAAAGATCCCCCTTGCCTACTGTCTGTCACATCCTGAAAGAATCTAACAGATTTCCTCGTTTTCTCATTAACTGCAAGGAATACAGACCCAGCCCACTCACTGTCCTCTCACATAACCAACCCTCCATCCCTGGAACCAGCCCAGTCAGTGCGGGGAACAGTCACTGCACTCCCTCTATTGCAGGGATATCCTTCCTGAGGAAGTGTGACCAAACACGGACACTACATTCAAGGTGTGCTCTCACCAGGACCCTTCAGAACCCACTGAGATATCTGTACCCCTCTTCTCCACTCCTCCTGGATCACAGGACAAAATACTGTTTGCCCCTCTCATTACTTGTTGTATCTGCATGTTAACTCAAGTGATTTGTTTACAATGACACCCAGGTCCCTTTGAACATCCCCATGTGGAAATGACTCTTACAGTTTGATCCTGGGAATAGGTGATCTCACTTTTCCCCACATTCTTTTCCATCCGCCCCATCCTCAACCATTCACTCTCCTCTCTACATCCCCCAAACCTTCTCACTACTGTCACTGTCCGTCCCGCTCTGCCAGAGCAACAGACGTTGTCACTGAGTTGTGCAGCACAGAAACAGGCCCTTCAGCCCAACACATCCATGCTGACAAAGTGGACAAACAAAACCATTCTCAGTTACCTACATTTGGCCCATGACCCTGTGAAACTTCCCTCTCCACAGTGCAAGAGATATTGCAATGGTGCCGACCTATGCCATCACTGTAGGTAGTTTGTTCCATGTAATTAGCGCCTTCTGTGTACAAAACCTGCTCCTCATGGTCCCATTTAAATCTTCCCTCTCTCACTTTATACCTGGAATCTCTAGCGTCCGACTCCATGACCCTGGAGATAACAGATTCACTACTGACCATATCAATGTCTGCCATTATTTTATCAACCTCTCTAATGTCACATACACTCTGATGAGGAATTTCCAGCCTATCTAGCCTCCTGTTAAATCCATTTTGCACCCTCTCCAGTTTAATGTCACCCTCTGCTCACAGGGCAACTATAAATGTACGTCATGCTCCAAGAGTCGTTTCCCCAAGGCTGGTAGAGCTGTAATGTGACGTCACGGCCTAGTGACCAATACTCTCCCGATGAATGCTGGTGTGGCAAACACCTTCTTCACCGTCCTGCCTACCTGTGTTTACACTTTGAAGGAATTCGATATCTGCACCCCGATATCTCTGTTTTACAGCACTTCCAGGGACCGACCGTTCCCCACGGCAGTTCTGCCCTGGTTCGTGAATGACAATGGAACATCTCTTGTTCTTGTTTGCAGGCTCGAAGGGCAGAATGGACTACTCCTGCACCTATTTTCCATGTTTCTATCTCACATTCCTCAAATCACTGAGCTCATTGATCACCGTCCTGTTGTATTGCTAGTTACACTTTTTCACTCTTTAAAGGGATCTGCATATTTGCTGAGCCGGGCATTGACATTGTCAGCCGAGTCTTTAATGATTGAACTGCAGCAGCAGACCTGACTCAGCTCCCAGGCTTTTCATTGCAGCGATTCACGCACAGTGCTGGGGGAACTCAGCAGGCCAGGCAGCATCTGTGAGAAACAGTAAACAGCCGACGTTTCAGGCCGAGACCCTCCAGAATCTGAACAATGTTTGGTTTTCCTTCGATCCTTTCCTAAGTTACTGGATAACATAACCCATCCTCCAGTCCTCTGCCACTACTCCTGCCCAAGAAACACACAGAGAGACAGAGCGGGGAGGGGAGGGGACAGAGTCAGAGTGACGGACAGAGCCGAGAGCGGCCTCTCATCGTCCAGCTCCGCCTTCACTTTACTTGGCCCGGCAATTTCCTATCCGCAGCACAGCGCTCGAGCGGAAAAAAAAAACTCCCTCACACACCACGTACACACTGAAGGTTTTCTGGAAATTTGCTGATTCTCATGCTTTAAATTATAGGAAGTGCTTTTCCATTCCGGAAATACCCGAGAAACTCGGTCTGTCGCTCCCCGGCCCCGTGACCAGTGCGAGCGCCCACACACACAGCAGTTGGTGGGCGAGGGTGCAGTCACTTCCAGTGATAAGAGGGTTAATTCATCAGAACAATTGTTCCTCTAGGTCGCGAGGGAAATGAAAGTCCGGTCACATGAAGGAACAGGATAAGACTGATATTAGGATATATAGACCACGCATCTGGCGCCTTCTAAACCCCAGGTAAAGTGGTGGCTGAGGAGCTGGTGTGAGGTGGTTGATGCACCATCAATAACTCACTCTGAGACGAAAGGCGAGATATCGGCTTTTATTGACTGAAGAAGGAACCAGCAGCGAGTGACCATCATACTACATCTTGGAGAATGAGGGAGAGGATCAGACCTCGATCGCCTTTATACAGGGGCCAGTGGGAGGAGCGTGTCCAGGCAGGCAAATAGTTCACCACATTCACCCCCCCCCCCACTTTGTTTAAACGTGTACCCATGTGGCGAAGTTTCTTACACGTCAAGTCTATCAGGTGGTCGAATCTGTCGCTGCGATCTCCGTAGCACCGGCTGTGATTGCACCGATGCCGGCGATATTGGTGATTGCACAGGAGACGGAGGTTGTGCTGGTTCCAGCTCATGCATGCGCGAGGCACCTGGTATATAGGTGTCATGAGGAGTCTATGTAGGGCCTGGTGAGCGCGGTGTCACCTCGGGTACAGGTTTCATAGTTACCGGAGAGTGTTCAGGGTAGTGGTCTGCTGCACCTGCGGGCGCCAGGTCGCGGATGGAGACCGTGTCCTCCCGCCCATCAAGTAAGACCACGTAGGCATACTGGGGGTTCGTATGCAGAAGGTGAACCCTCTCGACCAGCGGGGAGTATTTATTGCTGCTCACATGTTTCCGGAGCAGCACTGGCCCCGGGGACGTCAGCCAAACTGGTAGAGTGGTCCCAGAGACAGACTTCCTGGGAAAAGAGAATAGGAGTTAGTGAGGGGGGGTTGGGGCCGCCATCCAACCACCTGGGCCCTCCAAGGGCTTGTGCTTGGCTCAATGATCCCCTCCCTGAGCAGCCACTGCACCTCTGACTGAATGAAGGCCCTGTCCCCGGCACTGTAGCGCCTGCTTTTAGTCGCCACAGGTTTACAGTCGGGGTCAGGTTGGCTGACAGCGGTGGGGGAGGACCCTGGAGAGTGGAGAGACTGCAAGTGGTGTCGGTAGCGCAGCTGTCGTGCTGGATGGGATGTGTGTGCCGCTGTGTGTGTGTGTGTGGTCAGCAGTGATGAAGTTCCACAGAACTGAGGATTCCGGACAGTGAGTGGTGGGAGGGGCCCGTCATATACCACAGTCACACTTTCGAGATGGCTCTGGAAATACAGCCCCAATAGCACAGGTGCGCACAGATTAGGCATGACCAGTTGCGCAAAGTTCCGATATGCTGTGCCTTTCACCACCAATGTCGCTACACAAACCGCCCGGGTGTCTGTGGAATGCGACCCAGAAGCCAAATGGATCTTCTGACTTACTGGCCGTGTTGCGAGTCCGCAGCGTTGCACTGTGTCCGGGTGAATAAAACTCTTAGTACTGCCCGTGTCAAACAGGCATCTAGTCCTGTGCCCCTCCACCCGGATGTCCATCATTGACCTTGCAAGCTGGTGTGGGGCGCTTTGGTCGAGGGTCACAGTGGCCAGAGACGAGCCGTCGGGGTACCCGATAAGCATCGGAGCGTCGGGGCGGGGCATGCTGACGCCGACAAAGATGGCCGCCCACATCCGGGCATGCAAGATGGCGGCCCCCACGTCTCACCAGCAGCGCTGCACTCCGCTCGCAGTTTAGACTTACAGACCTCGGCGAAATGGCCCCGCTTTCCGCAGCTGGAGCAGGTCGCTTCTCGCGCTGGACAGCGTTTTCGGGGGTGCTTTTGGAGGCCGCAGAAATAACAAAGCACAGGCTTCTGACGGGCCACCGCCATGGTCGGGTTCGGGGAGCTCGTGGCATCGCGACTGGCAGCGGCGATTTCGCTTGCGGGAGCCGGCGGTGGCGGGGTCGGAGGCGTCCACGGAACCGGCGGGGAATCGAGCGACTGGACAGCGTCGGCGTAGTGCAGCGCAGCTTCCAGAGCGTTGGCCGTCTCGATCGCCGAGCGTAAGGTAAGATCGGAATGTTCCAGCAGTCGCTGGCGCACGTACACTGACCTCAATCCCGTCACAAAGGCGTCTCGCACTAGCAGCTCCGCATGTTGTTCTGCCGCGAGCGTCTTACAGTCACAAGCTCGGACGAGTGTCTGTAGTGCTCGCAGAAACTCGGCGCTCGATTCTCCAGGCCGCTGTCGCCGCGTAGCGAAACGATGTCTTGCGTAGAAGGTGTTCACATGCTGCACCTACTGTCTGTTGAGGGCGTCCAGTGCCCCTTCGTAGGTCGGCAGGTCCCGGATAATGGAATAAACTTTTGGGGTGACCCTCAAATTCAGAATTCTGTGCATAAGGGCGGGTTCAGTTGTACGAACCTCCTCCAAGTCTGATTGGAAGCATGCAAGCCAGTGTTCAAAAGCCAGAGCTGCTTCAGGGTCTTGAGAGTCCAAATCCAACTTTTCCGGACGTAAAACGGTTTCCATGTTTTAAAACTTTCAGTCAATGTAATTGATGCACCATCAACAACTCACTCTGAGACGAAAGGCGAGATATCGGCTTTAATTGACTAAGAAGGAACCAGCGGCGAGTGACCATCATACTACATCCTGAAGAATGAGGCAGAGGATCAGACCTCGATCGCCTTTATACAGGGGTCTGTGGGAGGAGCCACAGGAGCAGTCAGAAGGGGGCGTGTCCAGACAGGCACATAGTTCACCACAGTGGTTGAGGCTTCAGCTACAACGCCTCTCAAAGGGAAGATGGAACGAGTACATCGAGAGGGGTTCTTTCTTCCTGCTACACGGAAGGGGTTAAACGAGCAGGAATGAGGTCCTACGAAGTGATTTTCGGGAACTCAGGAAAAAGCAGGACTTCCAGCATTGAAATCTCGGAATTCTGCCACAAACTATGTGCTGGTGTGGTGAGAATTCCATAACTTTAATATGTTGATGATGATCTGATGCAGGAGCGAGGGCTTCAGATTCATGGATCAATGGGCTCCCTTCCAGGGAGGTGGGAGACCGGGACAAACAAGGCCATTTGCATCTGAACCGGAGGGGAACCAAATTCCTCACCAGGAGGTTTAATGGTGTCACTTGACAGAGTTTGAACTCGAGTAGTAAGTGGGAGAATATACGTATGACAAGACCGTCTGGAAAGAACGAGAGCTAATAAACATGCTGGAACTGATGGGCTGAAATGAGTTTATTTCAACATTATGTTGTCGGAGGGATAAGGCTGGCAGCTCAACATTCCTGGCTTTCATTTTCTTACACGTGAGTTGGGGTAGGGTGGATTTAGCAGGAGCAGAGGTTACCCCACTGGGAATGTACCAACGAACTGGAAGGCTCATTTGCAGAGGCAATCTGCAGTTACACTGATAGGATTATCATATTGGACCCCAATGACCAGTGCAGGGACTTTTATCTTCCCTAGAATTGATTGGATCTTGCTCAATACTAAGATGCACAAGATTTCTTCACTGAATCTGAAGAGTGTTTGAAACGTTATGTACAGAGCCCAACCAGAGGAGACAACAGACAGGAGGAATTAGTTTTGGGAAACGAGCCAGGCCAGCTGACAGCTAAGAGTCAGTGAATATTCTGGGATCTTATTTTCTTTCTTAGTGATGAGGAAGAATAAAATCAGATCTAGTATGAAGGTACTGAATTGCAGGAGTGCAGGTTAGTAGGGAGTAAGACAGAAGCCAAGGGGCATTGATTGGGAGCAGCCACCGTCAGACAAGTCCACATCTGACGTGCGGGAGCTGTTTAAAGACCAGCAGATCCGAGTTTGAAATTGAGGTACAGGATTTATCCACATTTGAAAAGGCATGGCTTGCTTAGGGACAATCAGCATGGTTTTGTGTGGGCAGATCACGCTTGACAAAATTGATCGAGGTTTCGGTGGTAGTGATACAGATTATTAGATACAGGAGTAGAATTAAGCCATTTGGCGTATCGAGTCTGCTCTGTCATTTCATATTGGCTGATACATTTTTCCTCTCAGCCCCAATCTCCTGCCTTCTCCCTGTATCCCTTCCTGTACTGACCATTCAAGAATGCATCAAGCTCTGCCTTAAATACCTAAAGTCCTGGCCTCAACAGCTGCCGCCTGTGGCAATGTATTCCACAGATTCAACATCTCTAAAGAAATTCCTCCTCATCTCCAATCTGAAAGTGAGCCCCTCTCTTCTGAGGCTGTGTCCTCTGGACTTAAACATTCCCATACTCTCCATATCAACTTTATCAAGGCCTTTCACCATTTGATATGTTTCAATTAGTCATCGCTCATTGCTCTAACTTCCAGGGAATAAAGGCCCAGAGCCATCAATCACTCTTCATATGACAAGCTGTTTAATCCTGGAATCATTTTTGAGAATCTCATTTGAAACCCATCCAGTTTCAGCTCATCCTTCCTAAGATAAAGGGCCCAAAACTGCTCCCAATACTCCAAGTGAGACCTCACCAGTACTTCATAAAGTCTCATCATTACATCCTTGCTTTTATATTCTAATCCTCTTGAAATGAATGCTAACATCATATTTGCCTTCCTCACCACAGACTCAACCTGCAAATTAACCTTTAGAGAACCAGCACAATGACTCCAAAATCCCTCTGCAACTCATTTTTGTATCTTCTCTCCATTTAGAAAATAGTCAACCCTAATATCTCTTTAACTGAAGTGCATGGCCATACACTTCCCAGTTCTGTATTCGATCTGCCACTTCCTTGCCCATTCTCTTCATCCATCTGTCCTTCTCTATTTCCTCAGAAATACCTGCACCTCCACTTGTCTCTTCATATCATCTGCAAGTTTTGCAACAAATCCATCAAATCCATCGTCAATTTGGATAGGCATATAGACAGGAAGGGAATGGAGGGTTATGGGCTGAGTGCAGGTCGCTGGGATCAGGTGGGAGTAAGTGTTCGGCATAGACTAAAATGGCCGAGGTGGCCTGTTTCCGGGCTGTAATTGTTATACGGTTGTAAGAGACAGGTGGAGGCGCAGGTATTTTTCAGGAAATAGGGAAGGACTGGCAGATGAAGAGATTGGGCAAAGAAATCATTGACAGATAACGTAAAAAGAATCAGTCCCAACACCTTGGTGCTTGATGAAGGCAAGACTGTGACCATGATCTCTGTAGACCTTAGTGGGATTCAATATAGATTTTAATTTCAATTCAGAAATGGATTCCTCATAGAAGTCTATGTAGGGCTGGAAGTCCGTGTGCAGAGGTGATCCACGAGGCCTGATGCTGGGAATTAAGTTGTTTCTGATATATATCAATGTTTGGATGAAAATGTTGATGGGAGGTTTACAAGTTTACATGTGACAGCAAGATTGGTGGAATTGTGGACAGTGTAACTATTGATCAATGCACACAGTGGGACTTAGATCACAAACATATGCAGAGTAATTGCAGAATGAACTTAATCTGGGAGAGAATGTGTTATTGCACTTTGGGAGATCAAATGGAAGAAGGAAGTATAATGTTAATGATTGACCCCTTCACAGCATTGATGAAACGAGTGATCTTGGGGATCTTGGGATCCAGGCACATAGTTCTCAGAACGTGGCAAAACAACGGGTTAAGGTATACGGAATGCTGGTCCCCACTGGTCAGGGTGTGGAGTATAAGAGTAAGGGAGTCCTGTATTAAGACAGGCATACAAACGTACAGGGAATGGACCACGTCCAGGTAGGTCAACTTCTGGCAGAGTGAAGGATTAGAGGGACCTTGGGGTCTGAGTCCATAGGATGCTCAAAGCAGATGCCCAGGTTGACTCCGCGGTTAAGAAGGCGTATGGTGTATTGGCCTTCATCAATCGTGGGAATGAATTTAGGAGCTGAGAGGTAATGTTGCAGCTATACGTGACCATGGTCAGACCCCACTTGGAGTACTGTGCTCAGTTCTGGTTGCCTCTCTACAGGAAAAATGTGGAAGCCATTGAAAGGGTGCAGAGGAGATTTACAAGGATGTTGCCTGGAATGGGGAGCTTGCCTTATGAGAATAGGTTGAATCAACATGGTCTTTTCTCCTTGGAGCGAAGGAGGATGAGAGCTGACCTGATATAGTTGTACAAGATGATGAGAGGCATTGATCATGTGGATAGTCAGAGACTTTTTCCCAGGGCTGAAATGGCTGCCCCAAGAGGACACAGGTTTAAGGTGCTGGGGAGTAGGTACAGAGGAAATGCCAGGGTTAAGTTTTTTTTACTCAGAGAGTGGTGAGTGCGTGGAATGGGCTGCCGGCAATGGCGGTGGAGGCGGATACGATAGGGTCTTTTAAGAGGCTTTTAGATAGGTACATGGAGCTTAGCAAAATAGAGGGCTATAGTTAAGCCTGGTAATTTCTGAGGTAGGGGCAGGTTTGGCACAACATTGTGGGCTGAAATGCCTGTACTGTGCTGTAGGATTTTTTGTTTCTATGACTGAACTGGACCAAGGGTATTGAGTGAATTGAAAATATTCTTGTATCAATCTCCTGACGCACTTTTGAATAAGCTTTTATGCAGAGCTACTAGGAGTGTTCTTTTGTCTTCATGGTCTAGTTTTTGCGGGGATACTGACTACCAACAGTAGTGTAATTTTATTACAATCAATTGAAACACCTTGACTGCACATGGTGATCTCCATTTAACTGATAATGTAACTCCTAAAACCAACTGGCTGCACCAGAGATGATTTGGTGTGTGACATTAATGGGGGTGAATACATATACAGACAATTATTTTGTGTTTTATATCTGTAATTAATTTAGAGCACTTTGTAGAGATCTGTTTTCACTTTGACACAAGAGACTTATTCTGTTGATCAGTAAGAAAAAGCCAAATTTAATCTGCTGTGACTCAATATTGTAAAACAATAAAACATGAAAACTTCCAAGGGGCATGAATACCTTTCATATGCACTTTACATGTAGGGACAGTGATGAGAAAGGGGAGGGAAAGAAGACACGGGGAGGAATGGTCTCAAGATCCCCAGGAGCTCCTCCCGATGGGATAAAACACAAAAAGTGAAATATCCAAGAGAGATGAGAATGGAGCTGTGATGTTCAGGAGAGATATAATCAGAAGCAGATTGGAGTACTGCTGCATCGAGTAACTTTGCTCTGAGTGCTGCAACAACCACGATCTGCCGGTGGCAACCCATTCCAACTGAGTTTCCCATTCACATACCAGCATATCGGTGTCTTACAGCTGTCTTAATCTGTGATGGGTTGGTTATGGGGCAAGCTCCCACTTCCCATTAAATGCTCCCAATGGTGTGCGCCTCAAATTGCCTCCGTCAGCTAAAGCCAGCTGCTGACATTAACATTTGGCTTAGCTACTAAGCCCGACGGAACTGTTTCTAGTGTTGGGGGAAGGTGCAAGTCTGTTTAGGAGCATCATATAACCAACTGCTATGGGCAGATGGGCTCGTCAACCATGCTTGGCAGCTTATCTAGTGGAAGGAAAACCCTGACCTCAAACCTGGACCCTCAATCTGGCTCTGGAGTTCTCCCTCATTGTGATCACATCTTCACAGACCCTTCACCACCAGGACTCTCTGTAATCCCACCTCATTACACAGATTACATCTGAAATGTCCTGTTCCTGGGTAAGATACTGCTGTAAGAAACTGTCTCTGACAACTCCACTAATTCCTCTTCCACTGTACCTGTTGGATTAGTTTAATCAATACACAGACTGAAGCAAACACACATAAAATGCTGGAGGAACTCAGCAAACAGTCGACATTTCGGGCTGCGAACCTTCATCGGGATGAGACAGAAAGGGACAATAGCCAGAATAAGGTGGTGGGGGAGGGGGAGGAGGACAAGTGAGTGGGGTGTGTGGTTTGTGGAGGGATGATGATGTGAGGAGCTGGGTGACAGACAGAAAAGACAAAGAGAGGAAGAGAAAGTAATCTAATAGGTCAGAATGTTGGACCACGTGATGACATGAAGGAGCTGAAGAACCTGAGAGAGATGATGGGCGGGTCATGAGGCTGTGTGAGGAGAAGTGAAGGGGTTAAATGGCAACAGAATGAGGGAAACAGAGTGCAGTGATATCCGGAATTGGAGAAATCAATGTTCATGTCATCAGGATTGGAGGCTACACAGTCATAATATGAGGTGTTGTTTGGCTAGCCTCTATTTGGCCTCATCGTGGGAAGAGAGAAGGCTACAGACAGACCTGTTGGTAATGGCGCACTGCTGGTCAGGGTCGACCATGGATATTGTACCCTCACTGTGAAAGTCAATATACAAGCCAGGGTAGTACGATACGTAAAGCAAGCTGTTGCCCATGCAGTGGCTCCTGCTCTCCATGCAGCTGATGAATTCACAGCAACAGCAGAGACCGATGGAGTCAGGCACCCGAGTAGTCGCATGATTACCAGCTTGCATTGAACATAGGACCGACAGGGAATTAGTGTTCACAGTGGGGACACAGATATCTGATGGTGACATTTCAACATTGTGCAATAATGTGTAATAACCGCCATCACGAGGGAGAAGCTAACAGGACAAAAAACAAACATTACCAGGTCCCAAGGACCGGCACTGAAGGCTGGAGAGAAAGTAGAGACACTGAAGTCTGTCAAAACTCACTGTGTTACAGAAGGTCCCAGTGGAGTTGAAAACCATTGTTGAATAAGGGTGGAAGATAAAAAGCAAGTGACTGTCGTCCAGTTAGCTTCACTTCAGCTACTGGAGTCTATAATCTGTGAAGAAATAACAAGTCATTTGGAAAAGTCTAATGCACTGAACTAAGTCAACAGGGCTTACAGTTAGATTCTTACAGGAACCCCTCAGCCCAAATGGTCCACACTGACCAAAGTTCCCATCTGAGCTTGTGGTCAGTAACCCCCTCACCACCACATTATGAACAAGGCTATCCTCCACCTTGTCCCATTTCCTTGCATTTAGCCCATATCCTTGAAAACTTTTCCTTTCCATCTACCTGTCCAATTACTTTTTTAATGTATATGACTCAAACACTCCCCTTGACAGCTCATTCCATTTACTGATCAGCCTGTGTGTGTGGAAAAGTTGCCCTTCAGGTTCCTATTCAATCTCATCTCAAACCAATGCCCTCCAGTTCCTGATTCCCCTACCCTGGCAAAAAGTTTGTTATTTGACCCAACCCAGGCCCCTTATAATTTTATGCACCTCTGCAATATCGCCACTCATTCTCCAACATTCCCGGGAAAATTGTCCAAAATACTTTCCACAAATCAGTCTTTCGAGATCCAGTAACATCCCCGTAAATCACCTCTGCACTCTTTCCAGCTCAGTGGTGGCAGTCATATAGCACAGTTACAAAAGCTAAACACTATTTATGAAATGCGGCTAAACCAACATGTTGTACAACTGCACCATTTCATCCCAGCTTCTATTTTCGGTGCCCTGACTGAAGGTTAGTGTTCCAAAAGCCTCTTCACCGCCCTGTCCATCTGGAACCTGGTTTTTGTCTCTGTAACCTGAGTTACTGAATGTTAAGTCATGTTTGACAAACATACCAGAGATTTGAGACTTTACAGGGGAAGTTGGAGAAGTAGAGATTTTGGATTGTCAGGAGCCATTTGCCAAGGAGCCACATGAAAGCTGGTGCACAAGACCAGATCTCAGTCCTGGGATGGAAGTGAGTTAATATTGACTGAAGACTGGTTATGATACTGAGACAGAATAACAGGTCTGTTTCAGGTTGGGATGACATAACCTGCTTTGGACCCTCCATTATTTAATATTGATATTAATGACCTGGAGGAGTGGCAGAGGGTGAGGAATCCATGATTGTCAACGACAGGGAATGTGGTATGGGCATGTTCTGATTGGACATTTAGTCTCTCCAACAGGATATGGGGAAGCTAGTGAGCAGAATACTTGGTAAATGGAGTTTAATGTGTGAAGTGTGATGACGTGGTACGAGGAATCAAAAGTCACTACTATTTATGTGGAGATAAATTGTCAATGAGAGAAATAGAGAGGGGTCGAGGTGCTGCCTGCAAAACAAAATAGAGATGGGTGCAGTGAAGGTCCAAAGCAGGTTGCTGGGACACTCCAGTAGTTATGTCATAGGACCATATATGACCAAGGTTCAGAGGTGCATCGTTCATTCACATTTATTGCTGGGGCACTAAGGCAGAGAAACAGAGAAGTGTTGTTACAGAGTCAAACAAACACACAATAATGGATTTTGGGAAGTGAAAGCAGGTCAGGACATACCCAGTGAATGACAGGGTCCTCAGGAGTGTTAATGAAAAGATAAACCTGAGGCACAGGTTCATAGTTCCCGGAAAGTGCCAGCACAGGTAGTCAAGGTGTGGAAGAAGGTGCACGTCATGCTTAACTTCATCGGCAAAGACTCTGAGAAGAGTTGGGACGTCACATTACAGTTGTACAAATCAATAATTAAACCACACCAGGAGTACCCTGTGCAGTTCTGGTCACCACGACAGTAAGGATGTGACTAAGCTGGAAAGGTGCAGAAACGATTCACAGGAATGTTACCTGGACTGGGGCCTGGAGTTACAAGGAAAGATCAGACCGACTGGGACTGTTTTCCCTGGAGTGAGGGAGGCTGAGGGGAGACCAGACTGAAGTTTTTAGAACTTTGAGAGGTGCAGACAAGGTAGACAGTCCGAATCACTTCCCCAGGCTAGAAATATCAAATACGAGAAGGCACAGCTTTAAAATGGCAGGGTGAGAATTTAACGTTGGATTTCACGGCAGGTAAGATTTCTGTTTCTGTACAGAGAGCGGAGAGGGCCAGGTTTCGGCTGCCATGGGGGGGTGGTGGTGTTGGAAGCAGATATGATAATGACATTTAATCGGGGTTTAGATAAGCCATGAATATTCAGAGAATTGAAGCACATGAATTATACACAGGCTGAAGAGATTTAGTTTCATTTGGCATCGTGTTCAGCAGAGACATCATGGGAAGAAGGGCTTCTTCCTGTGCTGTACTGTTCTGTGTTCTCGGTGAGCCTCAGTGACGGGGGAGTCTTTATCTGGGCTCACAGACAGAAGAAGGGCCTGTTCCTGTGCTGTACTGTTCTGTGTTCTTGGTGAGCCTTAGTGACGGGGGAGTCTTTAGCCGGGGTCACAGACAGGCGTATCTGTGGCAAAGAGAGAGACTGTAGGATGGTGCATTACCTCCCTGGTACCAGAGCCAAGGATGTACCTGAACAATTACAGGCCATTCTGGAAGGGCAGGGTGAGCAACCAGAGGACGCGTCCATATCGGTTCAAACAAATGAGTCAAAGTCCTGCAAAGAGACTTAGAGAGTTCGGGAAAAAGTTAAGCAGAATCTCTTGGGGGGTGGTGGGGGTAATTCCAGTGTCACCTGCTAGCGAGGGAAGAAATAAACAGGTGGTACAGGTATATGTGTGGCTAACAAGCTGGTGCAGGTTAGTTACATAGATCATTGAGTTTTTTTTCAGGAGGGGCGATGGGAAGAGTAGACAAACAAACAAATTGCAGTGTCTCAGTAGCAGATAAACAAAATTAGAAGTAAGAGAAAGAATAAAAAGTTACCACAAACAGTCTGACATGAGGGGTGTCATCACTTCCCCGGCTACAGGTTGACTCATTACAGAGCCCAGGGTCAGAATGACTTCATGCAGCGCTCCTTGGAGCAGCGCAGTGGTGTTAGTCTGATACTGAAGATGCTCCTCTGTTCAGCCAAGGAGGCATGCAGAGGGTGAGAAACATTGTCCAGAATTGTCAGGATTTTCTGTCGGGTCCTTTGTTCCACCATGGCCTCCAGTGTGTCTAGTTTCACTCCAATAACAGAGCCAGCCTTTCTAATCAGTTTATTCTCAGATGCCACTGGCCCAGTACACCACTGCATAGTTAGGCCAAGTTAATGAACACAGTGGCACCGAGGGTCTGAAGTGCGTTTGTATCAGTGCCGGGTGTGGAACAGTTAATGCAAACGTACTTAGAGTCAGAATTAGCACAGGGCACAGTGATTCAGCCATTACAGAGAAGGGCAGGACTGGGAGCTAAACATTCCAGGATTCAGGTTCCGACAGTCCAGAGGGAGGTGAATGAGGTTTGGGGAGCTGTACTGCTGATCAGGCAGAAGGTCACAAATTCAAGGTCATCCCGGAGGCTCCTCCAGTGAGACACTGTGCGTGGAACTCAGGAATGAAAAAAGTGAAATCACTGTGATGGGATTATACTGTAGGGCTCCCGATAACCAGTAAGAGAGAGGAACAGATATTTTGGCAGGTTTTGGACTGATGTAAAAACAACAGAGTATCTATAGTGAATAAACTCCCCAGAGTGACTGGGACTCCCTTATCATCTGAGGCTTGATTGAGGCATGATTTGTTAAGTGTTTTCAGCAAGGTTTCCTGAAACAGTATGTAGATGATCCACCAGGGAGGGAGAATTTCTTGACTTTGCCTTGGGAAATATGGGACTCACCAGGTTGTGGAAGGAACAACCAGTGTTCCAAGAGGAATTAGACAGGTCCTTCAGTGGAAATAACCTGCTGAGCTGTGGGAACAGAGTGGGGAATGGGACTGTAGAAACGTTGCAGCAGGAGTTGCTATAAACTTGTTGGTCAAATAGTCCAGATCATCCCAGAATGATCATGTGACCAGTAATATTCTGAAAAAATTTATACTATTCTCCAGTGAACCATCATAGCTCCTGGTTGGATAAGATCAATTGTGGGATAAGGACACACTTCTGTAAAATCACTGACACCATATTCCAAGCACACTGAGCTGCCAGAGCACTGCATTGGCTAGTGAGGACACAAACCAGTACAACACCCGGCTCTCTAATACAAAGTTGAAAGCTGAAAGTAAATGTATTATCAAAATACATTTCTATCATCATACGCAACCCTGGGATTTATTTTTTTTGGGCATACTGTTGGTTTGTTAGAGCTGTTGGGCAAGGTATAAAGTAATTTGGCAGGGCCATGAGAACTGGTGTGAAAGGACTCAGGATAGGACAGCTGGTAAAGAAAGAAAAGATAGCATGCAGTCACTCTGTCAGGAAGAGCGAGCAGACGACAGGACATAACTGCAGCCAGCAGATGGATGCCAAATCAATAAAGGTAGCAAATCCAATATTCGAAGTGTTATACATCAATGCACAGAGTATAAAAAATAAGGTGGATAATCTTATTGCCCTGTTAAGGATAGGCTTGTATAATGTGATCATCACGGAATCACAGCTGATAAATATTTATAGTTGGGAGCTAAATGCCCAAGTGAGACAAATCAGAGGGACAGGAAGGTAGGCAATTGGGATGGCCTGGCTCTGCTGCTAAAGAATGGTATCAAATCAGTAGGAAGACGTGCCATAGGATGGAGAGATGTTGAATCATTGTGAGTGGAGTTTAAAAAAAAATACGTGTAAATGGACGCTGATGCAGTTATAAACAGGCGGTCAACAGTTGTTTGGATGTGGACCACAGATTACAACAGGAAAGAGAAAAGGCATGTCAAACGGGCAATGTTATTGGAGATTTCAACATCCAGGTCAACTGGGAAAATCAGGTACGAAATAGATCTCAAGAGAGTGAGGTTTTGAATGCCTGAGAGATGGCTTTTCAGAGCAGTTTGTCATTGAGCCTACTAGGGAATAAGCTATACTGGGTTGTGTGTTATTTAATGAACAAGAGGCAATTCGGGAACATAAGGTAAAAGAGCCCTTAGAAAGCAGTGATCACAGTATCATTGAGTTCAACTTGAAATTGGACAGGGAGAGAGTACAGTCTGACATAGCAGTGCTTCAGTGGAGTAAAGGTAGTAACAGTGGTATGAGAGAGCAGTTGGCTAAAGTAAATTGGAATGAGATGCTGGCAGAGATGGCAGCAGAGCCGCAAAGGTGGAAACAATGAGGGAGGTACAGGATAAATGTACTCGAGAAACTAATAATAACTCAAATGGCAAAATAGGACAACTGGTTCAGCTGACTTCTCCAATCTGCACTGAACTAAGCATCTGTGCACTTACTCTCTTTGAGCATTTCAGTTCAAAACGCTACAGAACTTGCTTGTGTTTATTGTTTGCAGGATTTGTCTTTCTTTCTGCACATTGGGTGTTTGATGGTCTTCTTATTTTATTGGTGGGTTCTTTTGGCTTTCTTTGTTTTATGGCAGCCTGCTTGAAACAAACCTCAAAGTTGTAGAATGTATACGTACTTTGATAATAAATTTACTTTGAACATTCATTCGAAAACCTAATGCTTGAGGGATAAAATAAGGACAAAAATTTAACGAAACTTAAACCTGATGCTTTTTTAATTACAGGCCAGGATGCAGAAGAGTGGAAAATGACAAAAATGCTTCCTCTTTTTAAGAATGCGATAGGGATATACCCGGGTGACTCTTACATTAGTGGGAGGGATATTACTGGAAAATATATTTAATGATAAAATCAGCTCAGACTTCATCAGGCAATGGTCCGATCACACTTGGAGTATTGTGAACAGTTTTTGGCACCTTACCTAAAAAACTACATGCTCACATAGGAGAGGGTCTAGAGGAGGTTCACAAAAATGATCCTGACAATAAAAGGGTTAATGAACAAGGATTGGTTGATGGCTCTTGGCCTGTACTCTCTGGACTTTAGAAGAATGACGGAATCTCACTGAAACTGATCAAATATTGAAAAGCCTAGAATGAAGCGGGGAGGGTAGTTCCGATAGTGGGGCAGTCTTGGACCACCGGGCACATACCGTTAGAACAAAGATATGGAGTAATTTCCTAATCTGTGCTGCCTATGTCAGCATGTTGTTCATTGACCATAGCTCAGCGATTAACACCATCATTCCCACAGTCCTGATCAATTAGCTACGGAACCTGTTCTCTCTGCGATTGGATCCTCAACTTCCTAACTGGGAGACGACAGTCTGTGCAGATTGGTGATAAAACGGGCTAACCCCTATTGACATCAATGGATCTGGGGTTGAGAGGGTAAACAGCTTTAGGTTCCTCGGCATCAACATACCCGAAGATCTCACGTGGTCTGTGCGTACTTGTTGAGTGTTGAAAAAGGCATAACAGCGTCTCTTTCACTTCAGATCACTGAGGACGTTTGCTATGGGCCCCCAAATCCTAAGAACTTTCTACAAGGGCTCAATTGGGAGCATCCCGACAGGCTGCATCACTGCCTGGTATGGGAATTGTACCTCCGTTAATCGCAGGACAGACCAGCGCATTTGTAGTTGTGAACTTCCCATGATTCAGGACATTTACAAAGCCCGGTGTGAGAAAAGGGCCCGAGGGATCATTGTGGACCCGAGTCACTTCAAGCACAATCTATTCCAGCGGCAACCATCCGGGAAACATACTGCTGCATAAAAGACCGGAGCAACAGGCTGCTGGACAGCTCCTTCCACCAGGCTATCAGACTGATTAACACACGCTGATTTGAGGGATCCTCTATGTACATTGGTTATTCTATTTATTATCAATTATTATAAATTACTATGATTGCACATTGCATATTTAGATGGAGACATAACGTGGATTTCTACTCCTCACGTACGTGAAAGATGCAAGAAATAAAGTCAATTCAAATATCTCCTCTTCACTGATGAACAACACTGGCCCTGGTGCACCTCAAGGATGTGTGTTTTGCCAACTGCTCTACTCCCTCTATACCCATGACTAAATATAGCTCAAATGCAATCTATAAATATGCTGCATACAACCTTTGTCAGTAGAATCTCAGATGGAGATGATTGGACATACAGGACTGGGACATACCAGCAAGTTGAGTGGTGTCGCAGCAACAACCTTGTGCTTCAGACAAAACAGCTGATTGAGACAAGGGAACACGAACCAATCCTCAAAGAGGTATCAGAAGTGGACAGTGAACAATTACAAGTTCCTGGGTGTCAACATCTCTGAGGATCTATTGATGCAGTTACAGAATAAAGAAGGCAAGACAGCAGATATATTTCATCAGGAGTTTGAAGTTATTTGGGTTATCATTTTAAAACACCCAGAAACTGTTGTAGATGTATTCAATATATATTATTCATATATTCAGTTTTTGCAGTATATTAATTTACTTAATATACATATCCATAACACACATACTGTAATTTATTTATTATTTCTATATTATCATGTCCTGCATTGAACTGCTGCTGCTAAATTAACAAATTTCCTGACACCTGCCGGTGGTAATAAACCTGATTCTGGTCCTGACTCTGTACCCACCGTCCCATCACACTCTCCCTTGGTCAGACTCGGAGTGATGCTCCCTGCACATCATCCCTTCACACAGTCCCGGGGTCAGAAAAAGACTGAAGCTTCATACACACAGACCCGTCATCCACTCCCGTGTTCAGCCACAGAGTGAAGCTCCCGAATACCCCGTTCCATTACACAGCCCCATGGTCAGTGATAGAGTGAAGCTCCTTCCACACCGTTCGATCACTCATTTCTTGGGTTAGAAACGGAGTGAAGCTCCCCTGCGCACGGCCCCAACACTCTCTCCCGCAGTCAGAAACAGAGTGAATGTCCGTCCGCTCCGACACAACGCACAGTCCCTCGGACAGTCAAAGAGTGAAGCTCCCCATCCACACCGTCCCATCCCACACTCACGGGGTCAGACACAGACAGAATCTGCCGCCTCGCAGTCCGCTAACACTATAACGGATTCAGAATAAGAGAGAACCTCACTCTTCACTCTCGCTCCCCCCTCTCACCCATCACCAGTACTTCACCGTTCCTGTAGTCTCCAACAGTGTGTCTGTCTCAGAGATAATAAGTTTGTGTGAGACCAGAGGTAGAACTGTGGAAGGAGGGGGCGGAGAGAGAGGGCTGTGGAGGGGTGCTCAGTTTGCAGCCACTGGGAGGACGTTGTAATAAAGCACACGACGGGCCTTTGCTCACAGAGACGTAGAGGAGCTGACAACCGAGAGATCGATATCGGGTGCAAATGAGACGAAATAACACCGACGGTGTGCAAGGAGATTCACCATGTGTCTGAACAAGGGGGTGTGTAATGAGACACTGTGGAGGGAACTTCACCATGTGTTTCACCCCAGGAGTGTGTGATGGGACGGAGTGGAGGGATATTCACTATGTGTCTGACCCCGGGAGTGTGTGAAGGGACGGTGTGGAGGGAGATTCATTCTGTGTCTGATCCCGGGAGTGTGTGATGGGACGGTGAGGAGAGAGCGTCACCATGTGTCTGAATCCGGGATTGCTTGATGGGGCGGTTTACAAGGAGCATCTACCAAGGGTGTATGTGGTGGAACGTTGTGGAGGGAGATCCATTCTGTGTCTGACCTCGTGGTAGTGAGATAGGACGGTGTGGAGGGAGATTCACTCTGTGTCTAACCCTCGGGAGTGTGTGATGGGACGGTGTGGAGGGAGATTCACTCTGTGTCTGACCCCGTGACAGTGAGATAGGACGGTGCGGAGGGAGATTCACTCTGTGTCTGATCCCCGGGAGTGTGTGATGGGACGCTGTGGAGGGAGATTCACTCTGTGTCTGACCCCGTTAGTGTGTGATGGGATGATGTGGAGGGAGATTCACTATGTGTCTGACTCCGGGAGTGTGTAATGGTATGGTGTGGAGGGAGATTCACTTTGTGTCTGATCCGGGAGTGTGTGATGGGAAGTTGTGGAGGGAGATTCACACTTTGTCTGACCCCGGGAGTGTGTGACGGGACGCTGAGGAGGGAGATTCACTCTGTGTCTGACACCGGGCGTGTGTGATGGGACGGTGTGGAGGGAGAATCAATCTGTAATTGAACCCGAGAGAATGTGGTAGGACGGTGTGGACGGAGCTTATCTGGGTGTCTGACCCCCAATATATGAAATCGGATAGAGTGGAGGGTGCTTCACTCTGGTGTGGATATATCACACATTACTCTTGCTCTTTTGTATTTATTTCAAGAAGCTTTGAAACCGAGTTAGAACAATGTTGCTTCGCCCCATACTTTGACACCGGCCCATCACGCATTCCAGGCTTCAGGTGTAAAGTAAACATCCCTATGAACTGTCTGATCAAACACACTCGGCGGGTTAGAGAGTGAAGCTCCTCATGCACTTTCCCATCTAATGGTCCTGTTGATTTCAAAACACAGTCCCAGCGCATGCTTATTTGTCTAGACGGCTAGACACACACACACTCTCTCTCTCTCTCTCCCTCTCTTTCTCTCTCTCTCTCATCCAGGCACAGACACAGCCGTGACTACACATCTCCTCCCGCACCCCCACCACTTTATCCACTACCCGCACCCCCATTTCCGAAGCCCCCATTTCGTTTCACCTCGCCGCTTACTTACTGTGGAGAAAATAACTAATCCCCACTGTCAAGTGAGCGGCGCCATTCACGGAAACTGTGCAGACGGTCCGGTCACATTTCAGTCCAGTGAACTTTCACTATGAGCGGGAGAGAATGGGAAGGGAGAAGGTTGGTAGAGAGGGTGGGGAGAGAGAATGAGAAGGCTTCGTGAGGAGGACAGTGAGATAGAAAGGCAGAGGAAAGGGAGGGAGTAGAGGAAAACGGAGAGAGCATGAGAGAGGAGCGAAATTGAAGCAGGTTAGCGGCATTAAATAAACAATATCCCATAGGCAATAGGTGCAGAAGTAGACCGTTCGGCCCTTCGAGCCTGCACCGCCATTCTGAGATCATGGCTGATCATCTACTATTAATACTGTCTTGTCCCCCATTTCCCTCGGTTACCCTATCCATAAAGATACCTAACTAGCTCCTTCATTAAAGCATCCAGAGAAATGGCCTACACTGCCTACTGAGGCAGTGCATTCCACACCCTCACAACACTCTGGGAGAAGAAGTTTTTCCTTAACTCTGTCCTAAATTACCTACCCCTTATTCTCAAAACATCCCCTCTGGTACTGGACTCTTCCAGCATCTGGAACATATTTACTGCCACTATCTTGTCCAATCCCTTAATAATTTTATAAGTTCCAATCAGATCCCCTCTCAATCTCCTTAATTCCAGCGTTTACAAGCCCAGTCTCTCTAACCTCTGCGTAAGACAGTCCGGACATCCCAGGAATTAACCTTGTGAATCTACGCTGCAATTCCTCTGAAGCCAGGACGTGCTTCCTTAACCCTGGAGACCAAAACTGTACAAAATTCTTCAGGTGTGGTCTCACCAGGGCTCTGTAAAATTACAAAAAGATTTCCTTGCTGTTGTACTCACTTCCCTTTGCAATAAAGGCCAACATTCCATTAGCTTACTTCGCTGCCTGCTGCACTTGCTCATTCACCTTCAGAGACGGATGAACAAGGACTCCGAGATCTCTTTGTATTTCTCTCTTACTCTACACCGTTCAGATAATAATCTGCCTTCCTGTTCTTACTCCCAAAGTGGATAACCTCTCACCTGTTCACATTAAACGTCATCTGCCAAGTATCTGCCCACTCACTCAGCCTGTCCAAGTCACCCTGCATTCTCCTAACGACCTCATCACATGTCACACTGCCACCCAGCGTCGAATCAGCAGCAAACTTGTTGATATTATTCTCAATGCCTTCATCTAAATAGTTGATGTAAATCGTGAACAGCTGTGGTCCCACTACCGAGCCCAGTGGCACCCCACTAGTCACTACCTGCCATTCCGAGACATACACATTCACCGTTACACTTTGCTTCCTATCTGCCAACCAGTTTTCTATCCATGTCAATATCTTCCCCCTCATGCCTTGATTTTACCCAACACTCACACATGTGGGATAATATCAAATGCCTTCTGCAAATCGAGTACACTACATCCACTGGATCTCTCTTGTCTAACTTCCTGGTTACATCCTCAAAAAACTCCAATAGACTAGTCAAGCATGATTTTCCCTTGGTAAATCCATGCTGGCTCGGCCCAATCCTATCACTGCTATCTAGATATGCCATTATTTCATCTTTAATAATGGACTCTAGCATCTTCCCCACTACTGATGTCAGGCTGACAGGACGATAGTTCTCTGTTTTCTCACTTCCTCCTTTCTTAAAAAGTGCATTAACATTAGCCATCCTCCAATTCTCAGGGACTGATCCTTAATCTAACGAACATTGGAAAATGATTACCAATGCATCCGCAAATTCCAGAGCCAAGTCCTTTGGTACCCTAGGATGCAGACCATATGGACCTGGGGATTTGTTAACCTTCAGTCCCATCAGTCTACTCATCACCATGTCCTTCCTAATGTCAATCTGTTTCATTTCCTCTGTTAGCCTATGTTCTTGGCCCATCCATACATCTGGGAAATTGCTTGTGTCTTCCCTAGTGAAGACAGATCTAAAGTATTTATTAAGTTTTTCTGCCATTTCTCTGTTTCCCATAACAATTTCACCCAAATCATTCTTCAAGGGCCCAACATTCTTCTTAACTATATTCTTTCTCTTCACATATCTAAAAACGCTTTTGCTGTCCTCCTTTATATTCCTGTCTAGCTTGCGTTCGTACCTCATTTTTTCTCCCCGTATTGACTTTTATTTAAGTTCTGTTGTTCCTTAAATTTCCCAATCATCTGTCCTCCCACTCACTTTAGCTCTGTCATACTTCCTTTTTTTTAATGCTATGCAGTCTCTGACTTCCTTTGTCAACCACTGTGGCCCCTTTCCCCCTTTGAATCCTTCCTTCTCCGGGTGATGAACTGATTTTGCACCTTGTGCATTCTTCCTAAGAATACCCACCATTACTGTTCCACTGTCTTTTCTGCTAGGATATCCGTCCCTTTAACTATGGCCAGCTCCTCCCTCAGGGATCCATAGTCTCCTTTGTTCAACTGCAACACTGACTCTTCCGAGCTGCCCTTCTCCTGCTCAAATTGCAGATAAAAACATCATATTATGGTCACTACCTCCTAATGGCTCCTTTACTTCAAGATCGCTTAAGCATTCATGGGTTAGAAATAGGGAGAAGGTGAGGGGAAAGTTGGGGACGCAGAGAGAGAAAATGATAGGCAGAAGGCGATGGAGGGTTTTTGAGTGAGCTCCGGAACTCCGTCTGCGGGGCTGACGTCACTGCTATTTTTATTTTTTGCTGCCTGTATGCCGGCCAATTCAGTGTAGCAGCACGCTTTCAATACTTCTCTGAAATACTGAAAACGCCCAGCTTCTGTTCCAATGGGTGAAGAGAGTAAAACCACAAACACTGCTCAGCGTGTGTTGGTTTCCTGTAAACTTCAATATCTAAATATATGCACAGAGGTCCTGAATAAACAGGATGTTGCGGGAGGGGTTGAGCTGCTGGTTCTAAACCTCTCGGACAGTAAATGCAATTTATCCGCCCGAGAGGGGGAATAGAAGAAAAAAAGAGAGAGCTCGAGAGTGAAGCAAAATTGATACCCTCCAGAAATCAACCATCTCCATTCCTACCCCTCTCTCTACATTGTCTTCCACTTCTTTCCCTCCACTTGTTCCAGTGATACCCCTTTCTGACTCGTCACTCACGATTCTCTCTCCTCCAAACCCTAACCTTCCCCTCACTCTCCCTCCCTCTGTTGCTCCCCACTC
The DNA here is from genome assembly GCF_030144855.1 of Hypanus sabinus. Lineage (NCBI taxonomy): Eukaryota > Metazoa > Chordata > Chondrichthyes > Myliobatiformes > Dasyatidae > Hypanus > Hypanus sabinus. The sequence continues at coordinate 135,578 of NW_026781644.1, forward strand.
TCACTACTTCCCCCGTGCCACTCCCATCCCTCCAGACCACCCTCCCCTCACACCCTCAATCTCTCCCTCCTCCAGCACCACCTCCCCCGGCTCTCGGCTCCTCTCTTTATCAGCTGCTCATCCGGTGTTTGTGTCGCTCGGATCTACTGGTCGACAGGGGCATTCTCTGACAACGGTTACTTCCCCTCGTTGAGCTCAGAGATGCAGAGGATCCTCGGCAGGATAGACAACAGTGAGACATACACTAATATCCAGCTCGTAAATCCCAACTCACCGTCTCCATTGAGGGGTAATTGGGGCAGGGACAGAGGGAGGGAATTTCAATCTATTTCTAATCTCGGGAGTGTGCGATGCGGGGTTGTGGAGAGAGATTCACTCTGTCTCTGACCCCGGGAGTGTGTGATTGGACAGTGTGGATGGAGATTCATTCTGTGTCTGACCCTGGGATTGTGTGATGGGACGGTGTGGAGGGAGATTCACTCTGTGTGTGACCCCGGGAGTATGTGAATGGGATGGTGTGGGGGAAGCCTCACCCTGTTTCTGACTCTCACTGTTATGTCAACAGAAGACCCTGATGTATCGTATGTGAAATTTAATTTCAAGACCATCTCTGTTCCCCGTTCCGGACGAATGGAGGTCAGTTTCACTTTGTTGGTTTGACTCTGTTCAGCTGATGTGTCTCTTCCTGTCAAAAAATCTCATCGGAAGCACACCGTTAACCCTAATTATTCCCTGTTAGACAATGTCAGAGGCAACTCGTGCGAGACTGGATGAGAATCGAGCAGTCGGTGCAGAGAACGCCATGAGATTTCCTGTGTGGTGGGAGTACCGTGAGACGGGTTTAAACTGGGGGCACTGAGGAGGGAGTGCTGTGTGTTCAGGTGGGGGGTGCGAGAGCAGGGATTGCTGTGGCATGGTCGGTGAGCAGGAAACACCTTGGGAAGTCTGGCAAGGAGGGAAGAGAGTGGTAAAAGGCAGTGAGGAACCCTAACTCTAAAAATAATGTTGAGTTATGTGGAAATTGTGTTCCAATAATTTGTTCCAGTAAAACTCTTAAATTTGTCCAACAATTTTGAATTTTAGAACAAGATCAAGTAGAATGTCAAAAATGTACCAATTTCTTGATTACATCGGAAAAATTGATCAGATAAATTTGGGTTTAATGTATTTAGTTTTTTTGTGGCATAATATACAATTGATGTAAAAATTTATATTGCACCAATCTTAACAGGACCTTTGTTGTATTTGTCATACTATCAAGACATAGTCATGACCAATTTGTTTCTTCAATTTTAATATTCAAGTCAGATTCCCATTTTTGTCTTGACTTATGAATCCCTTGTTTTTGAATCAAACTATACGTACAAGAAATATTTTTTTTTTATTTTTTTCCTTTTTAAATTAATGTTTTTATTTCATTAGATTTCGGCAATAACATTGTTTGACCCATTTTTACTCTTAAATTAGCCCGTAATTGGAAATAACAAAAACAATGTTTTGGTTGATATTTTGAATGTATTCTGTAATTAATCAAATGATATTAATATACCTCCTTCAAAACAATCTCTTATATATCTAATCTCTATTTGAAACCAGTTGTATAACAGTTGATTATCCATTGTAAAAGGAATAAGTTTATTTTGAATTAAAGGTCTATTTGCTGATAAAGATTTCCTTATCTCATCATCACATTTAATTTATTCCATAGATCAATGAAATGTTTTAATATAGGGTATTCTTTCTTTTCCCGTAACCATTTAGATTCCCATTTATATATAAAATCTTCTGGTGTATTTTCTCCTATTTTATCCAGTTCTATTCTAATCCATGCCGGTTTATCTTTATCAAAAAAAGATGCAATAAATCTAAGTTGATTTGCTTTATAATAATCCTTAAAGTTTGGAAGTTGTAATCCTCTTAGATAAATTTCCATGTCAAGTTTTCCAACGATATTCTTGACATCCTACCTTTCCAAAGGAACTTCCTCACACATTTATTCAACTCTTGAAAAAACTTATGGGGTAGTTGTATTGGTAGTGTTTGGAATAAGTATTGTAATCTAGGGAATATATTCATTTTACTGAATTTACTCTACCTACTAATTTTATTGGTAATATCATGCATTTATCAAGATCTTCTTGATTTTTTTCAATAATGGTAAATAATTTAATTCATATAAATTATTTATATCATTATCAACCCTTATACCTAAATAAGTTATACCACATATTGTCATCTAAATTGAGTTACTAATCGACATTGACTATAATATCCTTTAGTAAGTCGTAGAATTTCACTTTTATCCTAATTTATTTTGTAGCCTGATATTTTCCCATATTCTTCCAATCTAGAAGATAATTTACGCAGCGAGTTGAATGGGTTTGTTAAATAAAGCAGAACATCGTCAGCAAATAATTTAATTTTGTATTCCTCCTGGTTAACTCTGAAACCCTTAATATCTGGGTCCATATTAATTAATTCAGCTAATGGTTCTTTCTCCAACACAAATAAAGCAGTTCATAATGGATAACCTTGCCTAGCTGACATTTTTAACTGAAATGGTGTTGAAATTTGAATATTTGTCACTACTTTAGCTTTGGGATTATTACTTAAGGTTTTAATCCATTTTATAAAGGGTGCTCCTAATCCATATTTTTCCAATACCTTAAATAAAAAAAATCCCATTCCAATCTATCAAATGCTTTTCCAGAATCTAACGCAACTGCACACTCATTTACTCCCTCTTTTGTGCCAAATGAATCATACTAAGTAAACTAGTTACATTATCTGCCGATTGTCTGTTTTTCATAAATCCTGTTTGATCCATATGTATTAATTTTGGTAAGTATTTCGATAATCGTCCAGATAAATTTTCTGCTGTTATTTTATAGTCAGTGTTTAACAAAGAAATAGGTCTATAAGATGTGGACTTTAAAAGATCTCTATCTTTTTGTGGCAATACTATTAAGATAGCTGTCGAAGAAGATTCTGGAAGTTTATGTGTTCTTTCCGCTCGCTATATTAACTCCATAAAAGGAGGAATCAGTAAATCTTTAACTTTTTTTTAAAATTCAGGCGGGAAACCATCTTCTCCTGGGGAATTATTACTTTGAAGTGATCCCAGAGCTTCTTCGACCTCTTTTAATGTAAAAGGCATATCTAATCCCTTCTGTTCTTCCGAGGTCAATTTTGGAAGAGATATTTGTGATAAAGATCTTTCTATCTTGACATTATCATTTTGTGATTCTGATTGATACAGATCGGAATAAAAATTCCTAAAAGTTTCATTAATTTCTAAAGGTTTGTAAGCAATTTTATTTACTGTTGTTCTAATTGCATTTATCGTTTTAGAAGTCTGCTCTGTTTTTAACTGCCAAGCAATAACCTTATGTGATCTTTCAACTAGTTCATAATATCTCTGTTTAGTTCTCATTTTTTTTTTTCTGTTCGATGTGTCTGAAGTGTATTATAATGTAACTTCTTGTTAATAAGTTGTCTTCGTTGTTCTTCTGACATATATCTTTGAGATTCTTTTTCTAATTTTGTAATCTGTTTTTCCAATTGTTCAATTTCTGTCAAATATTCCTTCTTAATTTTAGAAGCGTAACTTACTGTCTGGCTTAAATATGCCTTCATTGCTTCCCACAATATGAATTTATAATCACCTGAATGTGAATTTGTATCTAAAAGAACTGAATCTGCTTTTTCATTAAATCATAGAAATCTTGATTTTTTAATAATATTAAATTAAATCTCCATCTATAAATCGATTCCTTTTTATCTATTATTATTATTATTGTCAACATCAAAGGAGAATGATCTGATAATATTCTCGCTTTATATTGCATATTTTTCACTCAGTCTTGAATATTCGTTGTTAATAGGAAAAAATCTATCCTTGAATACGTTTTATGTCTATTTGAATAAAATGAATAATCTCTTACTTTTGGGTTAATTCTTCTCCATATATCAATTAAATTTAAATCTTTCATCAACGATAAAGTTAATTTTGCTACTTTTGATTTTGTAACAACCTTTGTTGATCTATCTAAAACTGGATCTAGACGAAAGTTAAAATCTCCACCGAATAATATTTTGTCATGTGCGTCAGCCAAATTCAAAAATAACTCTTGTATAAATTTTACATCATTTTCATTTGGTGCATTAATATTCATGAGTACATAGCTCTGGAAAAAAATGACAATGTATAATTACATATCTGCCCACCGAAACAACTAATACATTTTTGTATTTTAATTGGTAAAGTTTTATTAACCAAAATTGCAACTCCTCTCGCCTTTGAGATAAAAGAAGCCGCAATAATATTTCCAACCCGATCTTTTTTTAATTTCTGATGTTCTATCTCTGGGTGTGTTTCTTGTAAAAAAAAAGCTATATCTATTTTCATTTTCCTAATATATGTTAAAACTATTTTTCTTTTCACTGGTGCAATAAGCACATTAGCATTAAAACTTTAAAAAATCAATAAATTAGTCATTGTTGTTAATTGGGTTACTCCAATCTATAATAATACCTAATCTTTCAACTTCCGTGGTACCTTCGGGAGTATTTTTAAAATTCACCTTGTTTCTATGTGTGTCCCCACCGATCATCCAGGCAAAGAAAGAAAGATAGAAGATAAATAGATTATTTAAAAAAAACAATATACCCCCCACTTCTAATTTTGTGGATAAAAAACAGAGCATTACCCCCCTCTGTTGTACGGGTCATGGCAATCGCCATGATTACCACGAGAATCCCGTAGCAATTGATCCGAAGCTCCCCCAGCTCCTCCGCAACATAGAAAAGTATATATATGAAGAATAAAATAATAACACTACTCTCAATTGATATTTCTCTAATGTTTTACCTTTCTCCCCTGTATCTTATAATTTAAATAAATTTAAATATTATTCTGTCGTTAAATATCCATCAATACCATTCACTTTTCCTGTATCATCTTTAATCGGTTTCGCTTTGAAACCTTTGAGTGTAGTTAGCGAATATTTGGGGGTTTTTGTGCGAACTCTTCCGCGTCTTGATAATCGGTAAAAAATCTTAATTTTCCATCCTCTAAAAAGTTATCAGTGTTGCTGAATGACGCATCATGAATTTGTAACCCTTTTCCCATGAAACATTTTCCGCTGGGTTAAATTCCTTCTTTCTCTTCAAAAGGCTATAACTTATATCAGGATAGAAAAGAACTGCTTTCCCTTTTGGGGTCAATGGCCCGTGTCTCTTTCTGGCACATTAGGCAGCCGCCTTCAGGATCTTTTTTTTTTCTTGGTATCTTAAGCATTTTCTCAAAATTGATCGTGGACTTTGATCAACTTGAAGTTTTGATTTTAAGGCTCGATGAGCCCTTTCAATTTCAATTAACTGAGATCCTTCTTCCATTTCCAAGTTTTCCGTAATCCATTTTTGAAAAAAAAAATATTAGATGTTCTTCTTCTATACTTTCTTTAAGTCCAACAATCTTAATATTGTTTCGTCTGCTATATTTTTCAAGCATATCCACTCTTTCCAATAACTGTTTTTTTTCTGATGTCCAGGGAGAAATATTATCTTCCATTTTGTTCCTTCTTTCAACAATGTCTTCCGTTGTTACTTTCAAGTCTGTAATTCTCTTATCCATTTTGTCCTGTCTTTTTATAATTTTGTCAAACATAATCTTCATATGTTTCATTTTTATTTATTTTAATACGTTTAATTTTCCTAATTTACGCATTATTTGCATCAAAGATTTTTCTATATTTCCATAAAAACATTTACCTCCAACTTCGTCTGATTTATCCAGAGATTCTGAATCTAACGCAGATTAACTTTCATTTCCGGTTTCAATTGTATCTGGGATTTGTAGTTCAACTTGCTCGTGTTTGCTCATGCTGCTTCTTTCACGTTTACGCAATGCTTGTTGGTCTTTTTCTTTGGAAATGGTTGATATTGCCTCAGTTTCCTGTTCTGCATCGCTGGAGGTAAAATGTACTTGACCACGTTGTTCATTTGTAGCGGCGGGCCTTGATTCTGTTCCAACTTGCTTTGTCTTCAAGGTAATAGATTTCTTCGTCTTCTGTTTTTGAGACATAGCTTTAAACTATCCGGAGAAGTTTATAACTAACTTTTAAAAAGTATTCACTAACCTTTCTTCACTTAAACATTAATTTACTGATTTTTTTACGGGAGTGCTGGATTCCCACGTTTTGACACTGCGTCATCAAATGACGTCCCCCGATCCAGCTCGGCTTTGAGGGATCCTACTCTCTCTGTGACCTGAGGGAAGTGCAGAGGGTCGTGAATAAATCTCAGCATATCCGGGGTATCAGCCTCACCTCCACGGACTCGTTCTGCACTTTCCGCTAAAGCAGACAGCCAGCCTGGATAATTCTGTTACACCCCATCAGCTCCTATCGCAGGAAGATGCGAAAGCACATTTCACCAGGCTCAAAGACAGGTTCTACCCCGCTGTTGTCAGACATTCGAACAGTCCACTATTCCCATAAGATGTATTCTTGACCTCAAAGTTTAACTCGCCGTCGCCCTTGCCCCTTATGGACTGCCTGAACTGCACTTTCAACATTCTGTGACTGGTTTACCCTGTTCTACTCTCGTGATGTGATCGGTGTCTATGGCATTCCACTGGGACTCTCCTGTCTGTGACGTATCTTTCGGGGTTGTGAGGAGGAAGGACAGTGGGAGAGACGGTGAGGAGGGGGCACAGTATAAAACTTAAAACTCTCTCTCACTTTTCTAACCTTACTCTCTTCATTCCTTTCCATTGTTTCCCCTCCCCTTCTCTCTACTCCCTCTAGCCTCTCTCACTTCCTCTTTCACCCTGTCCCTCTCTCAAAATCGTTCCCCATTGTCTCTCATCATCTTATACACCTCTATCAGGTTACCTTTCATCATCCGTCGCTTCAAGGAGAAACAGATTGAGTTCCCTCAATCTGTTTTCATAAGAAATTATCCCCAGTCTAGGCAACTACCGATATACTTCCTACAGTGAGGCGACCAGAACTGAGCACAGTCCTCCAAGTGGAGTCTGACCAAGGTCCCATGAGGCTGCAAAATTACCTCTTTGCTCTTAAATTCAATTCCACGGTTTATGAAGGCCAATACATCGTATGCCCACTTAACCACAGAGTCAAACTCGCAGCTGCTTTGAGCATCCTGCGGACTCAGACCATAAAATCCCTCTGATCCTCCACACGGCCAAGAGTCTTGCCACTAATATTATATTCTGCCATAATATTTGACCTACCAAAATGAACCACTTCACTCTTACCTGGGTTGAACTCCATCTGCTGGTTTTCAGCCCAGGGTTGCTTTCTGTCAATGTCCCGCTGTAACTTCTGACAGCCCGCCACTCTATCCACAACACCTCCGAACGTTGTGTCATCAGCAATCTTAATAACCCATCCCTTCATTTCCTCACCCAGGTCATTTATAAATATCAGGAAGAGTGAAGATCCCAGAACAGATCCCTGAGGCACAACACTGATTTCCGACCTCCATGCAGAATATGACCCGTCTACAGCCACGATGGAAAACCACTTCTATTGGCAAGCCAGTTCTGGATCCACAAAGTAAGTCCCCTTGGATCCCATCCTCCTTACTTTCTCAATACGCCTTGAATGCGGTACTTTAACAAATGACTTGCTGAAATCCATATACACTACATCTACTGCTATTCCTTCATCAATGGAAGTGAGGAAGTGAGGATTAAGAAATGTATCGCCATTTTTTGGAGTTACATTGTAGACCAGTGAACAGTCTGCTGGATTAGAAGGAACAGATCTTTAGAGATATCGCGGTCTGTTAGAACCATAGAACCAAAGGACATAACAGCAGAGATACAGGCCTTTAGGACCTTCCTGGCTCTGCCGAAACGATTTTCTGCCTAGTCCCACTGACCTGCACCTGGACCTTATCCCTGCATGCCACTCACATCCATGTACCTGTCCAGGTTTTTCTTAAATATTCAAAGTGATCACGCATTTTCCACTTCATCTGGCAGCTCATTCCATACTTCCACCGCTCTCGGTGAGAAGAAGCCCCCCCCCCCCACCCAGTTCCCTTTAAACTTTTCCCCCTTCACCCTTAACCCATGTCCTCTGATTTTTTTTTGCCCTCCCATAGCCTCTGTGTAAATAGCCTGCTTGCATTCACTCTGCCGATACCATCATAACTTTATATACCTCTATCAAATCTCCCCTCATTCTTCCACCCTCCAGGGAATAAAGTCCTAACCTATTTAACCTTTCTCTGTAACTCAACTTCTCAAGCCCCGGCAACCTCCTTGTAAACCTTCTTTGCGCTCTTTCAACCTTAGTAATCTGTTTCCAGTAAGTTGGTGACCAAAGCTGTATTCAATACTCCAAATTCAGCCTCGCCAGACCCTTATACATCCTCCGCATACCATTCCAACTCTGATACTCAATTTCTTGATTAGTATATGCCAATGTACCAAAACTCTACCTGTGAAGCACCTTTTACGGAATGTTTTGTCTGTATTCCCAGATCCCTCTGTTCGACTGCACTCCTCAGTGCCCTACGATTCACCCTGCATGTTCTACCTTGGTTTGTCCTTCCAATGTGCAATACCTCACACTTTTCTGTATTAGGCTCACCTACAATTTTCCCATTTGGTCGAAATCCTTCTGCAAGCTTTGGAAACTTACCCCACTGTCCACCGTATCTCCAACCTCTGCATCCTGAGGAAATTTGCTGATCCAATTTACCACATTATCATCCAGATCATTGATACAGATGACAAACAACAATGGACCCAGCACTGATCCCTATGGCACATCACTAGTCCCAGGCCTCCACTGAGAGAAGCAACCGTCCACTACCACTCTCTGGCTTCTCCCACTGAGACAGTATCTAATGCAATTTACCACCTCGTCATGTATACCTAGCGACTGAATCTTCGTAACTTATCTCCCATGCAGGGCATTGTCAAAGGCTTTACTGAAGTCAATGTAGATAATATCCACTGCCTTCCCTTCATGCACTCTCCTCCTCGAAAAACACGAATAGATTTGTTAAACATGCCTTACCACAAACAAAGCCACGCTGACGCTGCCTAATAATTATCTGTCTATCCGAATACTTGTAGATCCTACTTATTCGTACTCCTTTCTATAATTTACCTGCTGCAGACGTCAGTCCTGCCGGCCTATAATTTTCCGGATTACTTTTAGAGCCTGTTTAAACAATGTAACAACATAAGCTCTCCTCCAATTTTCCGGCACCTCACCCGTGGATACCGACATTTTAAATATGTCTGCCAGTGCCCCTGCAATTTCAACACCGGTCTCCTTCAAGGTCCGAGGGAATACCTTGTCAGGTCCTGCGCATTTATCTGCTCTGATTTGCCTCAAGATAGCAAGGACCTTCACCTCTTCATTCTGTGTAGGATCCATAACATCACTACTTCTTTCCCTTATGTGCATTGATTCCATGTCAGTTTCCTTAAAGACAGACAGATAAAAATAACATTTAAAATCTCCCCCATTTATTTTGGTTCCATACGTAGCCGACCACTATGATCTTTTAGAGGACCGATTTTTATCTCTTACTATCCTTTTGCTCTTAATATACCTGCAGAAGTTCTTTGGATTTTCTTTCAGCTTGTCTGCCAAAGCAACCTCGTGTCTTTTAGCCCTCCTGATTTCTTTCTTAAAGATTGTTTTGCTTTTTTGTACTCGTCAAGCACTTTATTTGCTCATCCTATACATGCCTTATATCTCTCACTTCTTCTTTATCAGAGCTCCAATATCCCGTGAGAACTAGGCTTCTTTATTCGTATTCACTTTGTCTTTATTCCTGACAGAAACAAACAAACTGAAAGTTTCTCATTTGAAGGCCTCCCACTTACCAATCACATTCTGGCCAGAGATTAGCTTGTCCCAATCCAATGACTTACATTCTTATTTCTTCAAATATGGCCTTTTTTCCAGTTTAGAACTTCAACCCGAGGACCAGGTCTATCTTTATACATGATCAAGTTGATACAAATACATGATCTGTGATCTGCAGTTTCTTGCGGCCATATAACTACATAACCATATAACAATCACAGCAGGAATACAAACCATCTCGGCCCTTCTATTCCGTGCCGAACGCTTACTTTTACCTCGTCCCACCGACCTGCATGCAGCCCATAACTCTCCATTCCTTTCCTGTCTATATACCTATACAACTTTACTTTCAATGACAATACGGAACCTGCCTCTACCACTTCGACTGGAAGCTCGTTCCACACGGCTGCTACTCTTTGAGTAAAGAAGATCCCCCTCGTGTTACCCCTAAACATTTACCCCCTAACGCTGAACTCATGAACTCTTGTTTGGATCTTCCCTACTCTCACTGGAAAAAAGCGCCTATCCACGACATCATCTATAACCCACAGAATTATAAATATCTCCATCAAGTCTCTCCTCAACCTTCTACACTCCAAATAATAAAGACCTAACCTGTTCAACCTTTCTCTGTAACTTAGATGCTGAAACCCAACTAACATTCTAGTAAATCTCCTCTGTACTCTTTTACTTTGTTGACATCTTTCCGATAATTCGGTGACCAGTACTGTTCCACCTTCAGGGAACTATGCACCATTATTCCTAGATCACTCTGTTTTACTGCTTTCCTGAATGCCCTACCATTTAACATGTATGTCCTATTTGAATTTTTCCTTCCAAAATGTAGCAGCTCACACTTATCAGCATTAAACTGCATCTGCCTTCTTTCAGCACACTCTTCTAACTGACCTTAATCTCTCTGCAAGCTTTGAAAACCTACTTCATTATCCATAATGCCACCTACATAGTATCTTCTGTATAATTACTAATCAAATTTACCATCCCATCATCCAGATCATTAAAGTATATGACAAACCACATGACCATTCCAGAAACTAGTGGTATGAGTCATAAGGCTCCTGTACCTTTTTCCTGTAGGTTGAGGGGTAATAACCGTTCCTGAACCTGGTGGTGTGAGTACTGAAGCTCCTGTACCTCATTACTGATGTTTGAGTGGTAATAACCGTTCCTGAACCTGGTGATGTGAGTACTGAAGCTCCTGTACCTCATTCCGGATGTTTGTGTGGTAATAACTGTTGCTGAACCTGGTGGCGTGGTTCCTGAGGGGCCTGTACCTCTTTCCAGAAGGTTGAGGGATAGAAGCTGTTCCTAAACCTGGTCGTGTGGATTCTGAATCTCCTGGAAACACTTCCTTTTGGTTGAGGGGAAATAACTCTTACACAACCTGGTGGTGAATGCCCTGAGGTTCCCGAACCTTCTTCGTGATGTTTGCTTGTTATTAACTGTTCTTGTATCTATAGGAAAGCGCGATGTGTTTCCTGTACCTTCTACCCGAATGTTGAGGGGTAACAACTGTTCCAGAAACTGGTGGTGTGTGTGCTGAGGTTCCTGTACTCTTTCCTGATGTTCGAGGGGTAATAACTGTCCCTGAACCTGGTTGTGTGAGTGCTGAGGTTCCTGTACCACTTTCCTGATGTTTGAGGGATAATAACTGTCCCTGTACCTGGTGGTGTGAGTCCTGAGGCTTCTCTTCCTCCTTCCTGATGGATGAGGGTTAGTAACCGGTCCTGAACCCGATGCTGTGAATTGCGATGCTCCTGTACCCGCATCCTGCTGGCTGAGTTGAAATAACCTTTGCTGAACTAAGGGGTGTGAGTCTTCTGGCCCGATATCTGCAGTGAACGATTCTGCGAAAAATGGATGGTTGCAGGGTAATCTCCATTCAGTGAGTGTACCCGTGACAATCTATATCAGTAATGACATGATGTCTCTGTGGGTTTAGAATTTCTTTGCAAACAATACTCAAACGGTCACTCACTGTTCCTTGCTCCCCAATTACAGAACAAACTTGTTGCCAGGATGGATCAACAGGAAAGGCGCTCATATTATCTCATATCAACGGTGGCAAAACATCACGATGAGGCGAAGAAAGAATGTTCAAACAATGGTTCAAAGCTGCTGGAAATCGGCTCAATCGAGGAAGAGTTTTGTGCCAGACCATGTGTGGATGATTCTACACTGTCCGAAGCCTGACAAAGTGAATCTCCCTCCACACCGTCCCATCACACACTCTCCCGGGGTCAGACACAGAGTGAATCTCCCTCCACACTGTCCCATCACACACTCTCCCGGGGTCAGACACAGAGTGAATCTCCCTCTACACCGTCCCATCACACACTCCGGTGGCCAGACACAGAGTGAATCTCCCTCCACACCGTCCCATCACACACTCCCGGGTTCAGACACAGAGTGAATCTCCCTCCACACAGTCCCATCACACACTCCCGGGGTCAAACACAGAGTGAATCAGTGTTTCAGAAAGGACAGGGAAGGAGAGAAAGGAGGTCGGGGCGTGGCACTGTTGATCAGAGTTATTTTCACTGCTGCAGAAAAGCAGGACGCTATGGGGGGATTGTCTACGAGTCTCTGTAGTTCCAGGTTAGGAAAAGGAAGAAGTCATTAACACTACTGTGTGTTTTTGATATGCCGCTTAGCGGTAACAGGGATATCGAGAAGCTATCGGGAAACAGATTCTGGAAAGCTGCAATAATCACAGAGTTGTCCTGATGGGAGAATACAATTCTCACCACCCTTTCCCTGGCCTCCTCTCTCCTCCCCATCCTTCCTCTAAGGGCAGCACACAATCCCCTCTCACACACACACACTCCATCTCCGAGAAACGCTGGAAAGCCGAAATGTTGGGTATTGGAGAGCGGGGAGAACAGAGGAGGGAGAGGGTTTCGTACATTTTTTCTGATTCTAGAAGCTTGTGCTGCGATGGTGCGGGGTGCCTGACCCCGGGAGTGTGATGGTATAATATTAAGGGAGCTTCGCAGGTTATCTGACCCTGGAATTGTGTGATAGGGCACTGTGCACGGAGCTTCACTCTGAGTAGGACCACGGTGTGTGTGTTGGGACAGTGTGGAGGGAGGTTCACTCTGTGCCTGACCATGGGAGTGTGTGCTGGATCGGTGAGGAGGGACGGTTACTCAGTGTATGTTTCCAGGAGTGTGTGATGGGATTGTATGGACCGATTATCGCTCTGTCTCTGACTCCTAGTCATGGGTCAGTGGGTTTCTGTGTTTAAACAGACTCCAGTTAGAGATAGAGTAAGAAAATGGCGCCTCACATGTTCAGTTGCAACGGCTGCAAACTACACACCCTTTCTGTGGCCTCCGCTCTCATCCTCATCCTTCCTCTTTTCTCAGCACGCAATTCCTTCTCTATGATTCTTAAGTGGGTGAGCGAGCAGCATAAATGTACAACTGAAATCGGTATGTATTGCAAGGTGATTGTACAAAGTGTGGTCAGGGATGTAGCTAATAAATTAAAGGACAGGACCACAACCCGTCCCAGTGTGTCCAGGCATAGGAAGACCATATAGTTTTGCACGTGGCTCAAGTGCTGGTAGAGGTGGGAGGGCTAAAAAAATGTGAATAACACAAGAGTGAATTTATTTACTCAGAGACTGGTCGCTGTGCAGAACAAGCTTCCAGTAGAAGTGGTAGAGGCAGGTTCGGTATTATCACAAAGTAAAATTGGATAGGTATATGGACAGGAAAGGAATGGAGGGTTATGGGCTGCGTGCAGGCCAGTGGGACTAGGTGAGAGTAAATGTTCGGCACGGACTAGAAGGGCCGAGATGGCCTGTTGCTGTGCAGTCATTGTTTTCTGGTTATATTTGGTTATATAGTATAAGAGAGAGAGATGAGTTCTAGTATTACACCTCGCCCCTCCACTCGATATCTATTAACAGGATCTGAGACTCTCCACATCTCTATATGCAGACGCAAGTCGTGTGGTTCCGCAAAACTTGCTTCAGTATCTGTAAATTTAACACCCTTTCTCTCGCCTCTTCTCTTCCCCATTCGTACTCCACCTGCAGCACACAGTCAGTTCACACACACACATACCATCTCCGAGAAGCACACTCAATTCCAGTCTGTGGGAACGCAGAAATGCTGGGTATTGGAGAGTGGGAAGGACGGTGGAGGGAGAGCGTTGGTCACTTTTTCTGACTCCAGTAGAGTGTGCTGCGATAGTGCGGGAGCTACTTCATATCTTTGACCCCGGAGAGCGATGGGGATGTAACTTGGAAATTACTAGGCTTACCTAGAGCCGTCTATTTTACTAAGCTCCATGTACCAATCTAAAAGTGTCTTAAAAAAATCCTAATGTAGCCGTCTCCACACCGTTGCCGGCAGCCCATTCCACTAACTCATCACTCTCTCAGTAAAGAGCTTACCGCTGACATCTCCTCTGTACCTACTTCCAAGCACCTTAAAACTGTGCCTACTCCTGATAGTCATTTCAGCCGTAGGAAAAAGTCTCTGACTGTCCACACGATCAGTGCCTCTCATCATCTTCTACATCTCTATC